>NC_142502.1:89697500-89997500 GCF_057876585.1 Rhinolophus sinicus
TGTTGTACTTGGAGATGGCTAGGTGATGCTCCAGCTCATTTTGAAACTGGCCACTGGGGGTGCCAGCCCCAGGACCACCTTGGAGGGGATCTGCTGTAGGTCTGCTTTAGACACAGCCTGTGCCCCTCCTGGGGCCACCCCGTGGGAGCCAGAAAGAAATCCGCAGATGGCTGCCACCTGTGCTGTGCTTGGAAGTGCCTTGAGAGGCCAAGCCATGAACCAAGGCCAGTTGCCACTTGTGCCGGCTTAGGGCTGCTCAGCCAGAGGCACAGGGCACGCTCAAGCCAAATGCTAATTGTCTGTATTCCATGAACATTTGAGAGTCTAGGAAAGTCTGCAGCTTGAGACAGGCAGGTGGTCTCCATGAAAAAACCCTGGAAGCAGCCTGGGTGTACCCGGAAGTTGGGTGAGGTGGGGTCTCAAATCACCAGGTTGGGGCAAATGTACCGGCAGAGATGCAGAAATGGTGGCTGCCTGTGTTCAAATGCCAGGAAGGGGGAGGACTCAACAAAGAAACAATGGCATCTGCCAGTTCCACCGTCCAGGAGAAAGTCACCTCTGCAGCCCCCATCCCAAGCCAGATAACTGAATTCCCCGCCATTTGTCCCTGCTGCCTTTCCAGCTGCTGCCCCAGTGCTGGAGCTCAGAGTGAGTGATTCCACTGGTAGGTAAATCCCTGTGCAGTCCCTTTAAAAGGAGTACCTGTGAGTGCAGCTGTACTCAGTCTGACTCAGTCACAATCTCTGCTGGTTTTCACAACCAGAAATTATGGGGACTTTTCTCCCCAGCACTGGAACCCTACGCTGGGGTGGGGCTGGTATCTCTCACTCCTTTAAGTGATGGGGGACCCGCACAGCTGAAATACTCCTCCCAATCTTTAACGGTCACACGTGGGTGTGAGACCAGCCTGTGCCGTGTCTCTGACCATCCTACCAGTCTGGAGGTGGCTTCTTCTGCAAATCCTTAGTTGAAAGACTTCAGTTCAGCTTGATTTTAGGTGATTCTCAATAATGGTTGTTTTGTCGATCAGTTGTAATTTTGATGTGACTGTGAGAGAAAGTAAACACAGCATGTACCTACTGCGCCATCTTGGTTGTCCCTATTTTCACATTCTTGTCTTTTCTTGTTTCTAATAACACCACAGTTTGTCATCTAATTTATCTGAGAAAGACATACCCTCTTAGGAAAGACACAAACACAGGTTAACATTGTCTCCAAGAGCCTGCTCTCTCACACAAGCCTGTCTGACCTTCTCAATGAATTCTATTCCTGTTGATACCATGGGTCTGAATTCTGAAAACTGAGGCCCTTTCTCAACCTCTCTCAACCTCAGAGCCTTTATTTCTTATGTGGAACTTTATCCCCCGATGGCCCTACTCCACAGCCAGTCCCCCAGCATACACCTTTAGCCTGCCAAAATAATGACAGGTATTAAGGATGGAAAAGAGTGACACCTAGATAATGGCTAGGATGCAGGGTCACCTGGACATGGGATTTTCCCTAGGCTAACCACATGTTACTTGTTGAGGTCCCTGAGGGAACTTTATAGGAATAAAAGGCTAGAAAACCCAATGTTTGGGCTGGGATCTTGAAGTAGTCCTCTGGTGAGCCAGCCTGTTCATGTGGGACATTCTCTGTACGTGGGTCAGAAGTAGGCCTATGGTCTGGAATACAGCAAATAAGGACTGACTTCTTGTTTCACTTAAGCTCACATTCAAATTTCAGAAATTACCGCAGTGATGGTTTGTAAAGGGCTAGCTCATTGAAGAAACAAAGGCAAGAGCAAGAAAAGCAATGGAAGGGAGCATGACTCTTGTTGCCTGTACTGGGATTGATTTCTTGGCATTTCAGAAAGAATAGTACTCTATCTTTTCTCAAGAAATATATCCTGAGAGAGAATAAGAGCTCTTTGTCTTCCTCTTTGAAATTGAGAGAGAGAAAGAGAGATTAATTTTTCTTATATTGGGGTACACAGGTAGTAGTTAAGGAGACAGGGGCACCACCAAAGTCAAACTCCTGAACCTCACATGCTTGCCTCAAGCTAGTTTGGTGGATGTTTAATATCCATGCTGTCTTTGGGTAACCAGTGAGAAGTATAGGGATGTTCTTAGGGTGTCAAGGAAAAGCTTCTGGAGGAGTTCCCTAGCCTTGACAGCTCAGCCCTGGAGGACTAGGAAGGAGGAGGCAGAGTGCTTCTCACCCTGCGCATTCAGGGATGTAGCAAAAACCATGTAGCAAAGAACATATTCTTAGGATGTTATAAATGAGTGATTCCCCCCACTTACTAATGCAACTTGATGGTTTCTTGGGCTTTTTATTTCAGTGTAAAATAGCTCCACCTGGGGCTGTATAGTGTTTCAATTCACTTACATGTCTCTTCGTTTCTGGGTAGAAATGCTAGACGCATGTCTGGTGGATGAAATTCATCTAATGTCAGAACATGAGACAGATGGAAGATTAGATTTAAGAAGAGAAAGAAAGAAAGAAAAAAAAAAACACACATCCAGGTTCTCAGGTCTCTGCAGACTGAGCAAGTGCTGACGCTGGTGCTCCCGGTCCCACCTTGAACTTTGGGGAGAACGCCTTTTGTTCAGTATGCTCTCTCTAAATGATCAAAGAAACATGACAGCTTTTGGATTTGTATCAATCTTAGGAGCTTCCTGTTATCTCATCTTTTCAAACTCTGCTTTTCACAAACCTAAAAACAATATAAAATGATGACGATGAAGCTCTGTGTTTGTCTGTCTGTCTGTCTACGGACTTATTTACTTAGAAAAAGCAAATGCTAAATAACCTCCTGTGTGCAGGGTATTTACTGCTTTAGGGCACAATCTGTTGCAGAACAGTTAAAACTGTTGCTAAGGCATCTATTGTCGTAATATATGCCTCGGCAGCCCTGTGTTCTGTCTTGCTCTGCATCTGTGACTACAGTGATTTATTGGTAATACTAATCTTCTTTGAAAGTCCCAGTGCTGCTAAATCTAACATGTTTGAAGAGGGGAAAAAGCAGTTTCATTTACTGTTGTTTGTTTCCACGGAATTTCCTATGACTGCTTGAGAAAACATTTTATTTTGAAAGAGGATACATACCTATGTAATTGAATACGAAATAAGAAGCAGCATGTTTATGATTCTATTATTCATATGAGATTTGCCCTGGTACTTTCATCTTCTTAGGACAATGGTATTCGAGAGATTGCATCACCATCACCATTCCTGCTGTCCTCACCATCATGGGTAAAGCTTACTGAATAGTCATGCTGTGCAGAGCATTTAAGAAAAGAGAGGAATGTTTGTCAACAGAGCCCTGAAATGCAAGCATAACTGGAATCTCCCCTTCAAAGAGGGAGGTTCTTGGAAGAGAGTTCCTACCCTCTTTCTAACTTTTTTTCTGTCCTCCCACAGAGTATTAGTAAAACTAGGAGAACTCCACATTGATCAGACAGCCATAACCGTTGGCTGGACCATTGCATTGAAACTCAGATATTGCACTGGTGTGTTAGGAGGAAGGTGAGTGTCGAATAGGCAGCTACTTGGCAAAGGGTACCTAGGGTTTACACACTAAAGGTCAACCAGATTGATCCCAAGATGCAGATTGGGGCATGTGTGAAGGCAAGCAGGAATCTTTACTCCTGTTTGAGGCATACATCATATCCTTTATACTACGGTATCTCCCCCCACAAAAAAATATTTTAATTTTTCTTGTGCTCTACTTCACTGTACAAAATGTTGTGTTCACCTCTGCATTCACACCGAGGTAAAAGTGAATGATAACAGTTCGCAGAGGGCATTGCTATTAATTAGGTATAATCTGTCTGTCAGATAAATACATTTCTAAATTGAGGACATTAGCTATCCAGTGGGAACAGGTTTGGCTTGTACGAAGAAAATCAGCAAAGCTAAGGTGGGGCCTCTGACTCTAGTTTGAAAAGAGGAGTACAATTACTACTATTATTTTCCATTATTAGTTTCATGTGTACAAAACAATGTAATGATTAGGCATTTAAATACCTCATAACGTCATAAACTCAGCAAGTCTATTACCCATCTGACATTGTACATAGCTATTACAATACCATTGACTATATTCTATATGTTATATTTTGCATTCTGTGACTATATAAATATATATTTATATATTATATATTAATATATGTATATATATATATATATATATTTATAGTTGACATTTAATATGATTTTAGTTTCAGCTGTACAGTGCAGTGGTTAGGCACTTATATAATTTATGAAGTGATCCCTCTATAAGTCTCGTACCCGTCCAACACCATACATAGTTTTCACAAAACAATTGACTATATTCCACATACTATATTTCGCATCCTGTGACTATTTTGTGACTATCAGTTTGTACTTCCTAATCCCTTCACCTTTCTCATTCATCCCCATAACCCTCCTCCAATCCAGCAATCATTAGTTTGTTTTCTGTGTCTATGAGTCTGTTTCTGTTTTGTTTGTTCGTTTATTCTCTTCTTTAATTCCACATATACATGAGATCATATGGTATTTGTCTTTCTCAGTGTGACTATTTCACTTAGCATAATATCCTTTAAGTCTATCCATATTGTTGCAGATAGTAAGATTTAATTCTTTTTAATGGCAGAGCAATACTCCACTGTATAAATGTACCACAATTTTTTTTTTTAATTGAGGGGATTTCAGTTGTTTCCATATCGTGGCTATTGTTAATAGCACTGCAGTAAACATAGGGGTAATTTATTTTTTTGAATTAGTGTTTTGGATTTATTTGGATAAATACCCAGAAGTGGAATTGCTGGGTTAAAAGGTAGTTCTATTTTTAAATTTTTGAGAAACTTCCATACTGTTTTCCATAGTGGCTGCACCAATTTGCAATCCCACCAACAGTGCACAAGGGTTCCCTTTTCTCCACATCCTCACCAACACTTGTTTGTTGATTTATCAACACTTGTTTGTTGATTTATTGATGACCAGTAAATACTATTTATAGGTGTGAGGTGGGATCTCATTGTGGTTTTTATTTGCATGGCTCTGATAATTAGTGATATTGAGCATATTTTCACATCTATTGGTCACCTCTATGTCCTCTTTGGAGAAATGTCTATTCAGGTTCTCTGCCCATTTTTTAATTGGATTGTTTGTTTTTTTTGGTGTTGAGTTGTATGAGTTTTTTTAAATATAAATTTTATATATTAACCTCTTGTTATATGTATCATTAGCAAATATCTTCCCCCACTCAGTAGGATGTCTTTTCATTTTGTTGTTTGTTTCCTTTGCTGTGCAAAACCGTTTTTGTTTGATGTAGTCCTATTTCATTATTTTTTCTTTTGTTTCATTGCCTAAGGAGATATTTTGGTAAAAATATTAAGGGCAATGTCCGAGAGTTTACTTCCTATATTTATTTCTAGGAGTTTTATGATTTTGTGTTTTACTTTTAAGTCTTTAATATATTTTAAGTTTATTCTTGTATGTGGCATAAGTAGGTGATCCAGTTTCATTTTTTTGCATGTATCTGTCCAGTTTTCTCAGAACTATTTATTAAATAGATTATCTTTATCCCAGTGTAAAGTCTTGCTTCCTTTGTCATAGATTAAATGACCATATAGGCAGGGATTTATATCTGGGTTCCCTATTCTGTTCCATTGATCTGTGTGTCTGTTTTAATACCAATACCATGTTGTGTTGATTACTATGGCCTTGTAGTATAATTTGACGTCAGGAAGTGTGATAACTCCAACTTTCGCAGGATTGCCATGGCTATTTGGGGGTTTTTATGGTTCTGTGCAAATTTTAGGATTATTTGTTATAGTTCTGTGAAAAATGCCATTAATATTTTGATAGGAATTGCATTAAATCTATATATTGCTTTGGGTAGTATGTATATTTCAACTATATTAATTCTTCTTATCAATGAGCATGCTATATGTTTCCATTTATTTATATGTTCTTTAGTTTCTTTAGTTTCTCTCATCAACATCTTATAATATTCTGAGTACAAGTCTTTTACTTCCTTGGTTAAATTTATTCCTAAGTAATTTTTTTTGATGCAGTTATAATGCGATTGTTTTTTTAATTTCTCTTTCTGATAGTTCATGGATAATTTTTTTCTTTTTGCTGTTTTGATTGGGTGTTTTCTGCTACCTTATGTTCCAACTCACTGATTCCAGCCTCAGCTTCATCTAGTCTACTGTGGATTCCCTCTAATATATTTTTCATTTCAGTTATTGAATACTTCATTTCTGACTGTTCTTTTTTGTACGTTTTCTACCTCCATTTTTATGTTTTCTATCTCTTTGTTGAAGTTATCTCAACAAAGAGATTGTTGAGCATCCTTAGAACATGTGTGGATGCGGATTCTATCAGAATCTGCATCTGGTAGATTGCTTTTCTCCATTTTATTTAGCTCTTTTTCCGGAGCTTCTGATCTTTTACTTGGGACATGGTATTTTATCTCCCCAGTTTGGCTGCTTCCCTGTGTTTATTTCTATGTATTGGGTAGAGCTGCTATGTCTCCTGGTCTTAGCTAAGTGGCCTTATGTAGTTGGTGTCCTGTAGATCCCAGTAGCTCAGTCTTTAATCACCTGAGCATGGTGCTCCAGGTGTGTCCCTTGTGTGTGTTGTGTGTGCCCTCCTGTTGTAGTTGAATCTTGGTTGCTCTTTGCATGTCAGTGGGAGGGACTGACCCTCAAGCTGAATGGTTGTGAGGACTGGCTTTGGTTACAGTGAAGCTGTTGTGCAGGGGCTGACCCTACAAAGCAGGATACACTTTAGTAGGGCTCTGGTGTCTGCTCATCCTGCCCTTTGGGTGTATCATTTGGATGGTTGGGTGGCGCACTGGTGTGGTGTGAAGCTGGCCCCAAATATGTTTGTTTTGGGGCCTTTTGGGAAGGGCTCTGGTGCTGACTAAGGTCAGTGGCTGCCTGCGCCCTGCCTGGGACCACTTGGTATGATCTAGAAAGTGATCTGCAGATGGTTGCCACTTGTTCTCAGTCTGGAGGTAGTTGGGCAAGGCTAAGCCGTGAACTGAGATAAACTGCCAACAGTGCCAGGCTATGCTTAGTAAAAAGGTTTGGGGCTCACTGAGGCCAGATGCTGCTTGTTTGGCATCTGCAAACCCTTGACATATTTTAGAAAAGTCTCAAGCATGAGCCAAGGCAGGCCATTTGTATGGAAAAGCACCTGGAAGCAGCTTGGGTGGGCCACAAATTGAGTGGGACAGGATCTCAGGGAATTAAAGTGTGTTAGCCAGGATGATGGAGATTCAGATATGCGTGTGTCTGCATGCTGGTTGTGGGGAGGGTTCAATGGCTTATGCTAGAACTTCTGTCTGAGAGGAAGCTGGCCCTCTAGCCCTCTCCTGAAGCCAGAAAATTCAGGTCCTCCCAGTAGGTCCCTGGCACCTACTGAATGAGTGAGTCTGTCAGCAAGTAAGCCTGTGTGCTGGCCGTCTAAGAGGATCTCCAACCTCCCTTCATCTCACTTAGCCATAATCTCTGCTGGTTTTCAGAGCTAGTAGTGGGAACTTCTCTTCCTAGCACTGGAACCCTGGGCTGGGGAATTTGGTATGAGGCTGGGACCTCTCATTCCTACAGCCGAGACATCCCTCCTATATTTTAACCATCACGTGTGGGTGTGGGGCCATCCCTTTTCGTGTCTCGGTTTTGTCTGCCAATCTCGATGTGGCTTTTGTACATCCTTAGTTATAGGACTTCTATTCAGCTTGTCTTCAGGTGATTTTCAGTGATGGATTTTCTGTGGTTTAGTTGTAATTTTCATGTGGTAGTGAGAGGAGGTAAGCACAACTTTGACCTATTCAGCCATCTTGACCTGAAACTCCTTTACAGTACCTCTTCAATTTATCTTTTCTGTTCAGATGTAATTGAGCAAATAAAAGTTTGAGTGTGTTTTCACTTGCCCAGAAACCAAAGCAGCCAACAAACCAAAGCAGACACACTATGCAGTACTTTGAAATAAGGAGCAGCCGTAGCCTCCTTATTTTGTCTCTGTTAACATCTGAACGGCAAGGAGTTAATTCTCTATAACCTGTAAGTACTTCATTTGAGGACTTTTGAATCAGTGGCTGAATAATGAATATGAGTTAATTATGACAATGACAATAGCATGCTATGTTTTTACCTTATTGTACTTTACCTATTGCTAGGCTTTTCCCTCCTGAAGTGGTTTTCCTGTTATTTTATCCATTTTTCCTACTGGAAACTTATGCTTTGTTAAAATACGGCAGATATCTTCTTGTGTGTTACCATAGCAAATTGCATAAGAATTTACACCATGAATTATTCATTACAGCCAATTTAATATAATTATTAATTCCAGCATACATTGGTGTCTGATTATATCTCAGTGCTCATTGCTGGATCTTGACCATGTTCTGCTGAAAATAATGATCTGTCATGGCTAATCAGGATCTAACCAGTCCCACAAAAAGGCAAAAACATTTAATTAATATTGGTTTAATGAAACAGTGATTGATCCAATTGTTACAATCTGTCAGAGATTCTTCTTAAGGTATTCCAAAATATAACTGTTAATGAATTTAAGATCTAGGAGTGATGTACAAGCAATCAGCGTGCTTTCCAATTCAAGGGCAAATTGGGATGTACTTTTCCCTTGGTATCTTTCTGCAAAAGTAAATCAGCTCTACTTCCACGGGGAAGCTTTGCTCCCAACATCAGTTCTGGTATTTCAAGCTTTCATGCCTTATGCTCCCAATGAGCCCTTTCTTTGCATTAAAGATGCATCCTGTATTGTATGTGAATGTTCCAAGCTGCACTGCCTCCCACACGGATCTCGTTTTAACTCTAAGTTGAGCTGAGCGAAGTTCGCAGTTGTGTTTTCCACGGGGATTAACTGTGTAGAATATGTCTGGGAATTCATTTCAACAGCCCTTTGGTTGCAAAAACCATGTAGTCTAAATATCCATTGAATAGATATGAACCTAATTTTTATTTGAATTGGGGGGGGGTCTCTTGAAATGTGGAACACAAATCAGTCTTATATGCAATAAGATCAAATATATTATGTTACTTTATTTTATATATTTTGAACAATTTTTTTGTTTTTATGTTGCATGCTCTCAAAATCAAGAGTGAAATAGTGTTAATTATTTTTAAATCTGCAGAATAAATTTAGTGGCTTGTTTTTTAATCATATAAAAGGAAATAAAATGATAAAATCTCTCATACTGATGGCAAAGGGTGAGCTAGGCACTATGTATATACTTTCTTCCGTACTCACAATGGTGTTTTAAAGCAGGTAATCTATTCCTCATTTTCAAGATGAGAAAGCTGACGCTGGAGGTCCTCATCCAGTAAATTGATAAGTAGGGATGTATCCTAGGGTCTACCTGATCTATTACTGTCTCCTTCAGCACAGTTTACTGGTGCATATCTCTAAAGTGGGGCCACGAAAGAGGGAATGTTTGAATAGCTAAACTGATTAACTTTTTGATCCTTTCCTTGTTAGACCATGGGTGAATTTTAACACATAGTTTTTGAAACACACATGTGGATAAGATGACTGAGGGGAAAGAGGCAGAACTTATATACTTGCTATCAATTCAATATCAGGTTTTGATTGAATTGACTGTGTACCATATAACTATAGAAGTGTACTATAGTACAGACTTATGTCTTATAGAAATATCACATTTCAACTCTCACACCTCCCCTACTAACATCCCGTGTGTTTTCCCAAGAAAACATTTGGAAATCACTTCTAAGGCTGCCTTTTTTGTGTGTGCATTTTGTTTAAAGTACCTTCCCAGAGCTTGTTAGGACTGGGACTTCCCAAAACTGTCAGTTCTCTGCCTTGAAGGCTCAGGGGCAGTAGATATCTCAGTAGCACTTTGAGGGGCCACCTTAGAAAACTGTTGATGGACAAATGCTATCATCTTTGCCCTGCAGTTCAGTGCACACAAGCTGAAGGTGTTCTGTACCACCTGAGAATTCATTAATGTCTTCAAGGCTAACCCCACGTGTTCCACATTCCATTTACCCCACAAATGTAACTCACATGTAAAAAGAGAGGTTATGGCTATGTTTATATATAACCATTCGATTTGCTTCTGGGACTTCATTATACATAGTGTCATATCAGGCAATTTTAGAGGTCTTTGCTGGAACCACTCAGTATAATCCTTTAGCACTGCTAAAGCTTGTTGCTGTTTTCTCTTATTTTCACAAGTTTATTGGGTCCCTATAAAACTAAGAGAAAAACTCCCAGGAGAAAGAATGTGAAAGATACCTAGTTGGGAACAAAGACTAGAAGAACCAGGCAGAATAAGGGAAAAGAAGCCATAGGAGCAGACTGTAAAACTGCAAAAAGAAAACCAGCTCCTCCAACCTTTCTTCTTATAAACATATATTTATACCAATATTTTCACCAAAGAGCCAAGTAAGCTTCTTAATTATTTATTTACTAATCAACCAATAGCATAATTCTTATCCTTACCCCCTAGGACCAGACAATAGATAATAGAAAAATGCATTTTCTCTCTTTTATTTAACTTTGATTTGTTGAGAAGCTTCAGGAAATGTCCATCTGGGGGTTTTACACCAATAGATGAATAAGAGGAGGAAAAAAAAAATTCCTAATCTAGGTGTATTTTAATTCCTCTAAGAGTCTACTTATAATGTACAAGCGGAAACGTGATTTAAGATTAGTTAGTATCACATGATTGTCACATTTCTACAGGTTGAAAATGCTGTTTATTTTTGGAAGGTAACTTTGGATATTAGAAATGGTCCTTGCTTTCCCATTCAAATAGGAACATCCTCTAATTATACTATCTAGTCATCAGAAAAAGGAGATAACAATTGTTGGGGTGTATGTGTAATATTTTGCCAAAATATTAATGTGTTTTTCTCTTTTGTATTTTTTCGTATAGTACATTTATAGTCAGGTCAAGACAGGAATAAGATTCAGAATGTTATAGCAGGAATGGAAAGAGAAAGAGTTAGTCTTCATTTTCTGACATTTAGTGTAGGATTTGGTATAAAATCTCCTTTAACACATCAAGAGCCAGCTTGGATTCTGGACAACAGCTTTTCTTTCTTGGTATATGAGGCAGAATTTAAGAAAAAAGACAAAGAAGTAATTGAAAAAAGTTCAACCCTTGCAACGTAGAATTGAAGGATAAAGAGCAGGGGCAGAAGCAGACATTAGATGGTCAAACATGTGACTGATTCCACCTGGAATGAGAAGATGTATCATGAAATACAGACGTGAAGGGCTCCAGCCTTCTCCTACTTTTGGATTCTGGAGGAAGAAGATAACCATGCAGCTATTTCTGCACCAGGATTGAATAGTCCAACTTAGTTAAAAGCATGGAATTGCACTGCTAATAATAGAGAGTTCAAGTTTGATGTTCCTAGATCTCTGCTAATTCTTGTGCAGGTAACAAGTGTGCTTGCTACAGGGAAGAACCATTCTGGTGAAGGTGAGATAATGCCAAAGCAGAGACTGGGGTAGGCTATTTTAGGACAGAAGACAAGATGGAATAGAAAGCTGCAATCTTTAATACTGGCAAATGGGAAAGCCCAGAGGGAGAACAGACTACGAATGCTATTAACTGTAAGCAGTGGCAGCTCACATTTGGGAGATGCCCAGAAATGGGACCAGTTATCCCTCAAAGGTCACCAGCTTATGCACATGAGGTAACCACCTCCTTTCCCCTAATGCCATGAGGTCATGTACTTTCTTCTTCGAATATACTCTTTTTGTAGTTTGTGGAGATCCCTGAATCTGGAAATTGTTTTTTTATTTTTTATTTTTTTAAATCAGTATTGTAAAATAATTGGCCATTATTTATTTAAATATTGTTTTTTTCTCTTCTCTCCCTGTAGACTCATTAAACACATTATACTGTTTATAGATATCCTACATGTCGATTGTGTTTTTTTTTCTGTTATGTTTTAGTACAGATGTTTTGTATTGAGCAAATCTTTCACTTTGTTAGTTCTTTGATGTCCAGTCTGCTGTTACACATGTTCATTTCAGATCAATACATTTTAAAAAAATTCTAGCATTAAAAAAAAGCGTAAAAACCAGACAAATAGCATGCTCATTTTACTCTTTTTATAGGTTACAACTCTAATTGAAATGTTATAACTTTTGTCTATTTTGCCCATAATTTTCTCTATTTTCATGAACAAACTAATCATCTTTTAAAAAGTTCCTCCTCTGCTAATTCCAAAGGCTATGATGTGTGGATCCATTTTTATTTTCGATTATTACTTTGGTTATCTGCCATATAGCCCTGTCTTTCTGTATGCCTAGAGGTTTTATTGAACCTGGGCACTGTATTTAAAATTTCCAGGTAATGGTATCTTCCATCAGAGAGGAGTTTTCCTTTTCTTTGCTAAGCAGTTAGAATGGGATCCTGGTCATCTTTATCTAACTATGGACTGGCCTGGGTTGGAGGCTGAGTCCCAAGTTGGTAAGATTTAGCCACTGGTTCATTCAGGCTCCTAGGATGTGGTTGTTATGGGCTCTCAATAGAGTTCCTCTGGGATTTCCCCCTGCTCTTAAGAGACTTTTATCTTAGTTTCTTTTATACCATACCATGCACAACTTTACCGTTTGGCAAATGTCTTATTGGGTGAATAAACTTGATGGTTCAGGCCTTTGTAATTTTTCACTCCAGACCTATGCGATTCCCAAAAATACAGCTGGAAGTTTAACACTCCAGTTTCTGGGGACAAGAATGGGTTCTTGGCCTCTATGCTCAGATTTTCAAATAGTCCCAGGTAGAAAATCTTGAAGGTAGTCCTATGCCAGCAGTAACGCTTTCCACTTGCCCAGGGGCAAAGAAAAACATGCTGTTTTTAACTTCACACTCTCTTAGACGATTTTTTTTTTTTTTTTAATAACCTTGACTTGCTATTGTTTTGATTTCTGGGAATAAAAGAAGAGGTGAGTTGGAGTGTCATTGCACATTGTTTTACTGTCTCCCATGTTACCCAAGTCTAGAAAGTCTTAATGACAAGTGAGTCAATTAGGCCTACTGGTATTCTTGTTATTCTCTTTTCTTATGCAAATGGTATACTGGTAGTTCAGAAAATTGAGGATTCTGGAGCTACTGGCTATTTTTCTTTGCAGGACAGTTTTGGGGCCAGTTAAATAAATATTTAGCTGTTGGGTAGAAAAGCTTATCAGAGTACCTTTGCTATTGTAAGAGGGCATTATAAAAGAATATGGAACATTGAGGACGGGCCCAGATGTCTAATTAGTTATTATCAAGCCTAATTTTAAAATAGCATGAATATACTATAAAATTTTATATACTTTTGTGACCAAGTTAAATGTAGCCTCTTACATTTTTTTCTTACTAATCGTATAGCCTTGTTCACATGAGGTAACTTTGAAATTTCAGGTCATGCAAACTTTGTAAATACATGGTTTCCATTTTTATATTGCATATCAGCTTTGGTAATTTTCTGCCTCTTGCTAGTCCTTTTGAAAAGTGATAAAAATCATTAACTTTCTGGCTTTTGAGGAAGATTTTTCTAGGCTCCCACTAAACAAAGTTATCTGTCTGGGAAAGAGGTTCAAATGTTCCCTACTATAAATGCAATTTTGCTCATGGTGACTATACATGTGTGCATGCACACACACACACACACCACATGCACACACATACCACACATGCACACACACACACACATCACAAATTATAACCATGAATGTTCCAATTGTAACACAGATATAAAAATATAATTTCACTCTTTAGAAGATTACAGCCTATAAGGGGTAGTAAATGAGGTTATAAAATTTGGCAAATTTCATTTAAGACATATGATAAGTGACCAAAGTAATGGGGAAGGCAAAACCTATTTAAGGGTAGAAATGACTCATGGTGTGAAACAACCCTGGTTTAAGAATTAGGAGATCTGATTTCCAAAATCTATCTTTACCTAACTGAGCCTCAGCAAGTCAATTAACATACGTGGTCCTCAACTGTGAAATGAGGAGATTGGATGAGATGTTTTAATTGTCGTTTATCAATCGTTTATTGAATGCCTACTTAACAACAGGCATTTTGTTAGGTTCTAATCATCTTGGGTTCTCCTAGACCTAAAACATACAGAAACCATGAATTCAAAGGAGTGAGCAATATTTGTGAGCTTAAATCTGTCAGCTAAGGAATGTTTATTAGAGAAAGAGGAAAAGAGAAACTGAAGCTGAGACTTGACTAATGGGTGTAACATATAATAGGAGAAATGGGCTGTAAGTCTAGAAGATACCTCCCTTGCACAATCTAGGAAATGAGACTCCTAAAGGAGACCAGAGTACAGCTTTTAAATAAAGTTTTGATGAGTCACATAACCTGAGTACACACACACACACACACACACACACACACACACACACACGGTCAATATCTATATATCTATGTATATCTATATCTGTATCGTATCTATATCTATATCTATATCTATATCTATATCTATATCTATATCTATATCTATCTTCAAGTTATTTGAATGTTCTCATGTCCAATCTGTGTAAGGGTATAATCAGTGACGGAGTTCTGACAACTGTTCACTTGTGGAGTTTAGCATCAGCACATGTGAGCAAAATCAAGCTTTTATTTGGAAATGTTTGTACAAGTGTGGATAAAGCCTAAACATTTTAAAGAAAACAAGCATTTGGTTAAAAGATTGATTAAAAAAAAATCACTTGGGGAATATTTTTTCTAAAGAAAAACAAATTAACCATTCTTTAAAAAAAACTTCTTTTCAATTTACTGGGGCGACATTGGTTAATAAATTTATATCAGTTTCAAATGTACAATTCCATAATGTATCATCTGTATATTGCACTGTGTGTTCACCACCCAGAGTCAAATTTCCTTCTGTCACCATATATTAAACCCTCATTCTGTGATGGGCCATACCTAAAAAATTGCTACCTATTTATTTGGAAAATAGAGGGTATCTACAAGGTGTGATTAAATAATACAGTGAATTTTTACTTAAAAAAAGATTACAGTAAAAGACATTGCCATTAATCCCCCTCAAAATACTCCCCCACTCTTCGAAAACACCTATCCCATCATTCTTGCCACTTTCTGAAGCAGTTCTGGAAGTCCTCTTTCACGAGTGTCTTTCATTGTGCTGTCATGGCTGCCTCGAGGTCCTGAATCATTTTGACTTTGGGGAAGAGCCAGAAATCACATGGTGCCAGATCCCATGAATAAGGTGGATGAGGACACACTGTAATATTTTTATTTGACAGAAATTGCCGTACCAGAAGTGATGTGTGACACAGAGTGTAATCATGATGGAGGACGATTTATGGCACACTTTAAAACACGCCTCTGTCAACCGTAGCTCACACCCAATTGACCATACTGAACAAGTTGAAACTTGTCTCACACTGTTACTAAGGCTCAATGCGCTGTTTCCTGTATTGAAGATGCCTGCCTTTCCTTTGGATGGCACTCAGCTGCAGCATTCACCGTATCTTTCGATCTATTTATCTATGTATCTATTTATCTATCTATCTATCTATCTATCTATCTATCTATCTATCTATCATCTATCAATCATCTATCTATTGCTATCATCCTGTACCTATCTATATCATGTACTACTCCCTGTTATCTTTTTATCTATGTCTAATATTTATGCATATGTTTATGCATTTATTTATTGTTTGTATTGGATGATTTAAAAAAATTATGAGTGCATCCTAGGAGGAGAGTATGCTGAGGAGACAGAATGTAAAGAGAAATAAAGTATGTCTTTTCTATTAGGAAAGACATTTCAGTTGTTACATGGTACCATTTAACTAAAAAAAAAATATTAGTAAAATGAAGCTTAGTGCTAGAAAGAGAAGGAAAAATAGTCATAATTCCATAGCATTTACAATCAAGTTTCAAATAACTGTCAAAAGTTTCCTTCAAATGCTAATAAATAAGTTAGTTATTCTTTTCTCATATCAAGGGACTGTGCTCTATGACACACAGTAAATGTTCTGTAAAAGAAAGTTCACATACCTTTAGGATATGCCTGACTGTAAGCAAAATGGGGAAAGAAAGGAATAAGAGATAAAGCATTTACTGAACTTACCATTCACTTGAAGCTTCTTTGTGTTTTGGGCTCCGAGAATTTTATCAACAGAGTGAGTCAAAACAGAGCCCAGCAGAGCCCTGGAGAACGTGCCTCAGGGAACCACCTGACCTGTGGCATTAGGGATTGATTGAGGTGAACCTTGTGCAAATTCTACAGCTCATTTTCTGGAATCTACGGATTTTATTTGGGAAAAGACAAACCAAACCAAACGAATCACCACTCCCATCATTATCAACACTTCCATATTAATCTAAGTACTTTCGGGTCTTTGAAGTATCCATTTGTTCTCTCGTTCCTAGCTGCTCCCAATTTGGCCCAGCTCATAGTGAATCTTCTTAGTGATGAACTTCAAGAAAAGGTTACTGCAAAGTAATAAACACACAGAAGAGCCATATATTATAAAAATGTAAGTCAATGAATGTTCATAAACTGAACTCTCTCCATGTAACTGTAATTCAGATGAAGCAACACAACATTACCAGGATCCTAGAAGTCTCCTTTGAACCCCTTCATGTTCCTACCACCAAGGGTACCACATCCTCAATTTTAACTCCATTAATTAATTTTGCCTATTTTATTCAATATGAAATTATACAGTTTGTGTTCTTTTGTACCTGGGTTCTTTGGCTGAACATGAGGTTGTTATGTTCATCTATTTTACTGCATCTAATTGTAGGTTTTTCATTTTTAGTGCTTTATTCCAGTATGTGAATATGCAATAATTGACCTATTCTTGCAACTCTTGATGGGTATTTAGGAATTTTGAAGTGGTGATTTTTGAAGGGCGACAAAGGAAGCCTGCTGCCCAAACGCATCTTTCTTCATAGCCCTCTACACTGACGGCAATTCTTTACTGAAATCGTTCCTTAAGCTAAACATGTCAACTGTAAGCTCATTCAGGAGGCTTCGTCATATCTTCATGAACTTCCTCTACCCTGTCTCCAGCTCTCCTCTGTGGCTACGTTCCTGTGCTGCTTCCGCTAGCCGCACTGAACTACTTTTGTCTTTTTTTTCTCTCTGTGTTTTATTTTGGATTGTTTCTATTGCTAGGCCTTCAAGTTTGCTATTTTCTTTTCTCTGTAGTGTCTAATCTGCTGTTATTCTCATCTATTGTGTTTTTTATTTAAGTATGATATTTTTAATCTCTAGGAGTTCACTTTTAAAAATATCTTTAAGTTCTCACCTTATTATACTGACACTGTCCTTTACCTCCTAGAACATATGGCATGCATTTATAATAGCTCTTTTAAAGTTTTTATTCAGTTTTATAATGTGTCATTTCATGTATGTTTCTATTAACTGGTTGTCTCCTGTTTGTGCGTTATATTTTTCTGCTTCTTTACATGCTTATTAATTTGTGATTGGTTTCCAAACATTATAAATTTTATGCCTTTGCGTGCTGTATTTTTCTTTTGATTTCTCTACTATTCAGGATTGTGTTTTGGGATGCAGCTATGTTTGATTCTTTTGAGGCTTATTTGTAAGCCTAGCTAGGAAAGACAAGACAGCCTGCTGTCTAGAGCTTCTTTAGCCCTGCTACTGAGGAAATACCTTTCTGAGGACTGTGCATGATGCCCTATGTGTGAGGCAGTCTCACCACTCTGGCTGACAGATACACAAACTCTGTATGAACTCCAATGACTGTTTCACCTTGCTTCTGTCTAGTAATTCTGTAGTCTCAGCAGTGTCCTTATTCACATGTGCAGTTAAGTACTCAGGGGACCCAATGAAAGGCTCCAGAGTTCTGTTTGTTCTTTCAGCTTCCTGCTCTACAGTACTCTCCTCTGAAAATGGCAGTCAACTTGGCCTCCCAGAACCCCATATTTTGCCTCCCCAATCCATGGAGACTGCTCTGATCAGTTTGGCTTGCCCCATCAGGTGCCGTAACCTGGAAAGTCTCTCCAGTCTCTCCAGGCAGTGATTTGGGTCACTTGCAGGGCTGACCTCACCTCATTTGTTACCCTTCTCTTAGGGTTACTATCCAGTGCTGTCTGTTTTTAGTTTAATGATTTAAAATGTTGCTTCATATGTTTTTTCAGTATTTAATTGTTTAAGGTGGGAAGGTAAGTTTTCTAAGTTTTCATTACTCCATCATGGCCAGAAGCAGAAGTCATCACCTTGACTTACTTAAATTTGTCAGCAAATCCCGCTTCCTGTTTCTAAGGTTGAGACATATTGTCATCTTTGTTTATCTCTCTCATCTCATCTTCCTTGGCTCACCTAACTCCTACTCATTTTTATGGTCTTAATTTAATAATAATAGCTAACATTTATTGAGCACTAGCCATATGCCAGGTACTCTTCTAACCAGTTGTGTGTATTGTTTCATTTAATCTTCACAGCAATCCTATGAATTTAGAGCTGCCATTATTATCTTCATTTTACAGAGAAGTAATAAGGCTCAAAGACACAGAGTCACTTGTTGGAGGTCACGTGAGTAACAGGTTGCAGACTTCGATTTGATCTCAGGTTGTCTGGCCTTTGAACTCCAAACCATCATTCTGTACCTTCTCTCTTAGATATCAGCTATTCTGGAATAATTTTTTTAATCTCTAAATTCTGTGTTATTCTGTTTTGTAAATATATTTCCATGAACACCTAAACTTTCCCAATAGTAAAGTTGTCATTCCATATTAAAAGCACTTGTTGTATGCATATTCTGTCTGTATGCTCCAGGAGGACAGAAATTGTTGTCTTGGTAATCATCACATCAATAACATGTAGAACATGAAAGGTACCAGTAGATGTTTTTTGAATGCATGAATAAAGGAATAATTCCTTGATGAGATAACAATAATTTTTATGAAGGACATTATTAGAAAATAGATTCAGTTTTTGAGTTTAGTTAGCTATATGCTATTTTCTATATTTCCAAGAGAAGGAATCATAGAAAAATAAATTGTATATTTTAGGCATGGGTGGGGAGGTTAGAAAAAGTCTGTATTTTGAGGCCTTGCCCCTTGAAGATGAGCCTGTCTGTATACCATATTTGGGGCTCAAAAACTCAAGAAGAATGAAAATGGGGCGGGCCTTGAACACAGGAGAGATAGAAACAAAATGGTATGCGCAATTGTTGAATAGACAACACTTTATCACTTTGCCTGGGGCTGGCCTATTAACTAAGAAAGTTGTTTATCACATCCTAATCCAAATCCATGATCTCTTAAGGTTGGAAGTCATTTTCCTTATTGGGCACAGGTAGATATAGCTATTTTATCAGTCTACATAAGTTACTTAGTCAATAAAGTTGCATTTTAGTGTCAGAGAAAATTGGTTTCTTTTGAAAATGCTTGATCTTCTTTCCTATGATGTAAAAGAGCACAGAATGAGTGAACATATTCAAATCTGAAAGTAGTTGTATTTCATATTTTATATTAGGCTTTTTAGATAATGGTTGTTGATTATTTGCCTTTTCTTACCCAGACTGCACCAGAATGAGGGGATTATTATGAATATTACTTTTACTTTTTCTGATATAAATATTCTTTGTTTATGTGGTTCTCCCTTTTAGTTTACAAAAAATCTTTCTTATATATTATTCTACCCGATCAAAGTGGCAACAGCCTAGTGGAATTAAGCCGTTATTGGTAACTTAATTTATATTTCTGGACCTCAAATATCCCTATATATAAAATGACTATATCCTTTATAAGTATTGCACCTTCATATTGGTTTTCAGATTGGGCTCTATGAAAACCTAGGATTTTGCAGAGGCACCATAGAGGAAAATACGGAAGGAAGGGCAGGGGAGACCAAGCAGAGCTATAGGACACTCACCTTTATATCAACTAGGAATGCTTTGCGTCTTCTCTTTCATCTGTGAAGGAGGATTTGCATTAAACCATCCTCACTCCCTCCCCTGGTACCTTATAATGAACTGACCTGAAAATAAGTACGTTAAGTGGCCATAGAACATAAAGACACTAATTAGTTCACTTGGGGATCAAATCCATGATAACAGATTTATTCATGCTTTTCTCTATCCCCAAAACTATTCAGATAAAAGCAAAGGGGGAAAATAAATCTATCATATATATGACAATCCTCAAGAACAAACACTTTAAGTTTCAAATATGATCTGGTTGATTCTGTCACAGGGAAAGAATCTTATCACTAGTTAAGAATAAGTAATAATTGAATCTTGACCCATAGCAAATAATATTTCACAGCAAAAGAAATGCAAATAGCCAATAAACATTAAAACGTTTTAGCCTGTCTGATGATCAAAGGAATTTATAGTAATATTATGAGACACTATTTTAGACTTTTAAATTGACAAATATTTTTAAAACTATTATATACAATGATGATGGGGGAGCTGAAATCGTCTCTTCATATACTGTTGGTGGCAGTGTATTTACAGTTTACATTAGTAAATTATTTCTAGAGAGCTATTTGATATTATGCGAAAGTCTTATGCCTCTTTGACCAATATATTCTATTTCCAGAATCATCCTAAGGATGTACTCACAGCTGTGGCTAGGGCATATACTCTACTTTTATTTTGGTGGTATATATAACTGAGGCTCTTTTACTTTATAAGAAACTGATGCAAGTTTATAGTCATGTGTCAGGGGTATGTTGTAAAGCTACCAGGGTAAATAAGAAAAACAGAAAGATTTGCCCAGCCAGGCCTAAGTGAGAGTGGCACGCAATTTAGAATCGAGGGTTGTCATTCGGGATATGTTGACATTCCTCCAAGAGCGACATCTTGCCCCATCCTTAGCAACATGTGCCCATTGCTCTTTCCTCTCACAGGCTACCACTTTGGTTAAGTTGTTCTGTCTTTGTTCATTGATGCTTCTGACTCTTTCCTAAATCTTTATTTTCACACTACCTCATGACTTCTGAGGCTAGATTCGGCTTATTGCTTTCTCTCTATATTTTGGTTTCTGCCTTCACAAAAAGACTCTGACTTCTCTGAATGACTTTCTACACCTTCTCAGATAAACAAACAAACAAACAAACAAACAAAATAAAAGAGCTTCTGCCAGAAACCTTATTGACTATTGTCTGGTCCATAGGTTTGTGGTTCTTTTGTCAGATCAGATAAATGTAGTACTGCTCCAAACAGATGTCATTTCCAGAGAGTGCCACATGGTTTGGTTTCCACAGAAGGGGTTGTGAGTATGCCTGGTACTTAGAGGAAAACATATCTCTAACCAAAACACAATATCATTGGTAAAAGCCCAAATGGGAAACAACCAGTTATACAAAAATAGGGGAATCGGCATGTATTATAATACACACATAAATTATAATATTAGGCAACTTACACATGTTTTGATGACACTGTATTTAATAAAAAAAGTGTATGACAAAAGTGTAAAGTGAAAAATTATCAAAAACTATATATACCGAGTATTGTCAATCTCAGAAAAATACATTATGTATAGAATAAAAATATTGGGACAAAATACACTAAGCTGCTGAGCAATTACCAAATAATGAGATATGGTGATCTCTACATCCTCTTTATATGTTTGTTTTCTAAATGTATTTTTAATCAATTTTACTTTTATAATAATGACACTATTTAATAAAGTAGAAGAGGCTGATTTGAAAAATGAAAAATTTTAAATCAAATGACAGAAAGGTTTATGGTATTGCCCATGACACAAATTTTCCTGTCATGCTTATGTTTGTGCAGGCAGGAGCTGAGAGTCGTCAACTAACCTCGCAGAGAATATCCCTTAGGAAAGTGACTGTACCATCATCAGTCTGTTACTGCAGGGTTCTTTTCTGTAAAATGTTCCAGAACTTGTCTCTTATTTCTCATCCACTCCAGACAACCCTCCTCATCATTTTTCAAACAAATACCAATGAATAACCATAGTGACAGCAAATGTTTATATATTTGTCCCTTAGTAAAGTAGTACATTTGTCATTTTTCACAAATCTCGGTGCTTCCCAATAGGGTAAACAATAAACAGAGAGATAAATATAGAGGCAGCCACATCTCTGGGTGATTTGTATTTGAAGATCAGAAAAACAAAACAATCCACTTCCTTTTGTATACATGACATATCTTCCTTGGTAGATGGGGAGCTTCTAGGACCCAGGGGCAACATTTCACTCTTCTTTACATAGTCTCAGCAACTAGTACATAATAGATCATAGAAAAATGGAATTTCAGAACTGCAAAGACTTTAGAAATCATATGATTTCCTTTTTTTTTTTTTTGTAGTTAAGAAAACTGAAGCCCATAGCCAATAAGTAGTTCTCTCAAGATAAAACAAGTTAATGGGAAAACTGACAGTAGAACCAAGATTTCCTGATGTTCTTTTGTGTAAGGGAAAGACAGAAAGAAGTTTAACCGTTTAGTTTAGAGAATATGGCACCTTTCCCTAAAATGAAACCTCATAGATTTAAAATGTGATTAAAAGAATGGATAGTAGCACAATAGCTAATTGTGCTAGGTTACGTTTTGGGAGAAACAGCAGTTGAGATAGGATGAGATGTGCAAGATGTTTACTGGAGAAATACCCGTGAGAGACAAAGAAGAGGGAGTGGAGAAGAAAAGCAGGGACTCTAGATCGCAATGCTGGGCAGACCCGTGAAGGAGATAGGGCTACGTGAAAGATTAGGTAGGAAGAGTCTTACACTGCAGTTCAGTTCCAGGAAATTTTCAGCTAGAGTTTTGGAGAGTACTCAAGCCTTAGTCATCCATTAAAGGAGCCCATGTTTCGTGGGAATGGCCTTCGTCAGTATCATTGCCGTGTTCAGTTATTGGAGCAGCTGTCTGGTAGCCTGACATTGGGGCAAACTCACTGGGTCCTGAAGGCAGCAGCTGGAGCTGTCAGGCAATTACACACTGGGCAGGAGAATATCTGGGAGGTACATTTGCACGGCTATCACACTAATTGGGCACTTACTATGTGCCAGGCCCTCTCATTAAGTATTTATATACATTATCTCATTTCATCACCAGAATAATTGTATGGCGTGGATATTATTATTTCCACTTGAGAATGGGAATTGTTAGCAACAGAATCTTTCTACCTACATCTCCACTCATCCCTACGTTGCCAGAAACATGTGGTTTATATTACTTGTTTTTAACAGAGTTCTAAGTTAGAAATTCTGACTCATAGCCCTCCTAGCCTCATAAGAAAATTTTCATAACAGGTTCATGTGAAAAGATGAAATGAGATAAAAAGCGTATGAAACAGTAAAATGGAACAATACCATACCAAAATTTAAAACTGTAAAATGTACAATGTAACTGTAAAATGGTACAATGCTGTAAAATGGTACAATATCATATCCAAATTTTTGTCAACTTTAGATTGCTATTATTATTTGCTTTAGTTTTGTAGCATGTGGCTAGCATCCGAACATATTAGCATAAAACTTTTCTATAAAGACTAGTACTAATGTCTACATTTGAGAGCACATGAGCAGAAACCAGCAATTTTGATTTACAGGGTTGATGAAAAAAGACTATCATATTAAACCTGCTTTAATAGAAGTCCTATTTTAAACTGGTGAATCTGTATGTTAAGATAGCATTGTCAAATTAAGACTGGATGCTTACTGCCTTTCAGTTTTGAAAACTAACTTTAAAATCGTCGCTGTGTGATAAGTTAAATCCAAACGTCAATGATTAGAGACGGTGACTATATGATTAACATGATAATATAATAGGGTTCCCATCTTCTGATATTTTTATGAGATAATAAGAATCACTTGATAGTACTCATGCACTATTGATAGTATGTTTTCAATGTGCATTCAGTATTTGATAACTTATTTTGAAGAGGGGGGCTATTTCTATTTCATGCAGAAATCTGACAGAGTTTTACTAATGACTTGATCAAGCATCCCAAGAAACTATAACAATAAGGCATATATTCCCAATGATGAAAAAGAAACTCAATTTAAATACAAGATGAATATTAATAGGATGTTTTGTTCCCTTTCAAATGTCTTCCCTGTTTTACTCTCCTTCTTGGGTCAGTAGTCTTTAAGCTGACTTCTGAACAGTTTGCACGGCCTTATCTTTTACAAAATTATGCATAAAATCCATACATATCCTATGAGAATTCTAGAATAAATTATATTAATTCTTATTAATTTTTTGTATTTGCTGAAATGTACTTCTTCTTGTTATGGCCTGTGCATCCAATTATGGAAAATGGTAATGCGCTAAAATACCGTACTCTGGTGTGAAGAGTTCTGAAAAATCTTTGGGGGACATCGTTTGCCTTTAATAACAAGTCCAAAATTGTGCCTACTGGGCTTCTCCAGTGGAAACAAAAATTGCACATTGCTGTGAAAAACAGAATCGTCATATAGCTGGTATCTGTCAAATGAAGAACAGCTCTGTAGCACAGGAGAGTGGAGCGGGGGGAGGAGGAGAAAATAGGCATTCAAAGGTGAGAATTACCTTTTTCCCCTGGAAGATATTTTTAAGACAAGAAGAAGAAAGTATTTTATTTTGTAGTCCCTCTCTCCCTGGGGTTTACAAAACGTCGCTGCTCTGTTGTCAAGTTGAGAAATTAGAGCTATGAAGACCTTTAGAAAGTTTTAGTTGTTAGAATTTCTACCCAGCATGTACGTAAAATACCCCTTTGTAGTGAGTGCCGCATGCTGCATTTTCATTCTGTAAGACGTACCGTGGAGAACACCTTATCCATGAGTCAGCATCAATGCTTTTCATACTATGCCAATTGAGTCTAAGAACTTTCTAGTTTATTTTTCACTGGGCAAATCTTTGCCACTTTTTGGAGTATGACAAATGTAATGTAATTCTGAAAAAACTGAATGGTGACAGACAACTATTAGGATTTGGGATGGGTTCTACAAAATAAATTGAAATTCAGGTGGGCAAAAGTACCTGGTAATATGTTTCATGTAATAAAAAAAAATCAAAAAATTCAGACAGAAACATTGTTCCAGATGAATAGTTGATAATAAATGGAAAGGGACCACTGATATGATATTGTTTTAAAAGAAAAAAAAGAGCAAAACAGTTATGAAATAGGTAAGGTTTTATCCAGTGACTCTCAGTATCTCTGTCCTTCAAACTTTTTCCTTTTAGTGGTACCTCAGTAAATCCAGCTTCTCAGAAATTCATTGTCTCTGTCTTTTACTCACTATTAAAATCTGATTTCAGAAATACAGTATATTAGAAATACTCTGGAAAGTGGGATATGAAGTAAAACATTACTTTAAAATATGGTTCTGCTTCTTACTGACTGTGTGTCCTTGGACCAGTGGCGTGTATGATTTCCTTGGTGCATGTAATCTTACCATGTCCAATTCCTAGCTAATAATATGATGTCACTGAATGGAGAGTTGAGAAGAAATGTGAATAATTGGCTTTCATGATGCAGTAGAAACTGGCTTCATCACATTGCTGCCTTGGATAGATATATCACTGTTCTCTCTCTTTTTTTCTTTTCTTTTTTCTGTAAAATTGAAATAATAATGTGTGTCTCACAGGCTATCGAGAGGATTAAATGAACAAACTATTAGTACCTCTGGATCATCAGAGAAATGTATTATAATTAAAGATTAATGCTGAAAGCCCATTTGAATTCTTAGTCAACATTTCAGTAAAGCCCAGATAAAAAAGTGATATCTATGACATTTATGAATACAAAAACCTGGGAAGAATAGTTGACAGAATGGAAGACAGATCATGTATAAAAAATATATTTTGGAAAGTTTGCGTAATGGCTATGTAACAATAGATATTTTCCTAGAAATACATGCATCTACACATGCATCTGAAAAATAAAACACATTAGCATAAGTAGGTGAGGAAGAGCTCATGTTAAAGGCAGGCTTGGAGTTTTGTGAGACAGTTATCTTTGTGTATGCAATTGATAGATATCAGCAAGGCTTACAAACTCAGGCTAAACTGAGAGGCAATTTCTTTTTTTCCAATTATGGAAGCAAGAATTTCTCTCTAATAATGGTGGCTAGTCCATACCTGAAAAACCTGTCATAAGTTTTAGGTGCTAAATATTAAGAATAAAAAAGAAACATGTAACACATGAGGAGTAGATTGACCAGAATCAGACAAGATTTAATATATATATTATTTGAATATAAATGTCTAGATTGGATAAATGAAGATGCAAAGAAAATGTGACTACTAACATTAAATATGTGAAAGTTTATCTTGTGAATGGTTTCAAAAATAAAAACCATGTTGTAAATTTTCAGGAAAACAAATATTGTCACAGAAGTAGACCTTTCTAAAGATGAAATGATCTTCTTTGGGAAACTGGGTTCCCCAAACAGGATTGAGGTCAGACAGCAAATAAATGACCAAATGAGAATGGGATTTGAGGATTAGAAGCATGGTTGTACTTTATGACATGCAAAACTTTCTTTCAGTTTTAAGTTGTGATATTTTTGAATTTCCATTTTCAGAGAAAATTGAAAACAAGAATTTGTCTGAAGTTTAGTGGTAGGGGGCAACCCTGAAAGATTGCAAACTTAATTTGTTACTATAATTTAAAAAATGTTAAGAAATCAGCAGGAGAAATCAAAGGGCTAAGAATGTGAGCAGAAGGCAACTACCTTAGAATAACAAATGGAAGATCTCCTCGGCTGGTGGGGAAGGGAACTGTAAGGGAAGCATTATCACGGCACGAGTAGAATTTTACACATGGTGTGCTAACTGTGTCTTCATTCAGCCAGCAGCAGTTAGGACACTGGATGTTATAATAAAAGACTTTTTTTTATCCACACAAATTGTGGGCTATGATTTAGAGCCATTTCAACAAACACATTCAGATTGCTGAAGAACAATGCATGTTTATTGACCCTTTCCTGGTTACTCTTTATGAGGATTACTTTAAATTTGCCCAATGTGTGCTTGTACTTTGAGCAGTACGTGATCTGGGGAAATATTCATTAGCCTCTTATTTTCAGTCATTTGTTTTATATTTCCAAGAAACTTACATTTTCTATTATCATTGCTAGAATTCAGATTCATACAAGTTCTTGTCTTCTTTCCTTCCCTAAATGGACCCTGACACCAGCTGGAGTTCTCAGAATGAAGCCTTGGTACTCGTGAGGCAAACAGGTTTTTTCCATGACCTTTTGATACCATGTTAACTAGTCTGGGTTTAGGTTGATCTTAAATTTAATTATTGGCTTCCTGGGAAAGAGGCTTTGGTCCCCTACGACTAGATGTGTTAGATTTTTTATTCGCCAATTAACCTTGGTGTCTGTCCATTGTTCTTTGCCCAA
This sequence comes from Rhinolophus sinicus, assembly GCF_057876585.1. NCBI lineage: Eukaryota > Metazoa > Chordata > Mammalia > Chiroptera > Rhinolophidae > Rhinolophus > Rhinolophus sinicus. The sequence continues at coordinate 89,724,806 of NC_142502.1, forward strand.
GTTGTCAACAACTGGAGTCATGTGAAGATTTGTCTAAAACCACTGCAGTGAATGTATTCTGGGGACTGTCACAAGTTTTTATTATATTTTTAAGGCTCTGTGTTAGGACCTCTTTCAGGCCTTGGGTTTATGGGTATTGGATAGGATCATCAGCCTCCTTGTTTCTTGTTTATCGTGGATGTGGTAAGCCTGAAAAGTGCAATAAAAATTATACAATCATTAACCGTTGGTTGCTTGTTGCTGCTAACTTGGTGCTGATGAGCATGTAGTTGAGAGGCTTTTTGTCAGTTCAAATCGATGCTACAGGTATGTCTCTCTGATTGGCCTATTTACATTGAAAAGTGGTAAACTTCTGAGCTTACAACTTTGGCAAAAGCTAAAGATTCCTTCCCTGCATCTTTTTGTTAGACTCGAGCTTCTAATCCATTATCAATGTTTAATGTGAAGGGTTTGAAGGATCATCAAATGAGAACACACCAATCAGAGCCAAGCGAAATACCAAAATCTTTTTTAAAGTTTATTATTATTATTTATAATTTTTCAATTACAGTTGACATTCAATATTATTTTATATTAGTGTTGGGTGTAGAGTATAGTGGTTAGACATTGATATAATTTATGAATGATTCCTCTAACAATCTAGTACCCACTTGGCGCTATACATAGTTATTACTATATTATTTACTATATTCTCTATGCTGTACTTTACATCCCCGAGAATATTTTGTAACTTACAATTTGTACTTTTTAATCCCTTCACTTTTTTTACCCAGCCCTCCAAACCCCCTCCCATCTGGCAACAATTTGTTCTCTGTATCTATGAGTCTGTTTCTGTTTGTTTATTTTCTTCTTTAGATTCCATGTATAAGTGAAATCATATGGCATTTATTTGTTTTTCTCTGCCTGACATATTTCACTTAGCATAATATCCTTTAGGTCCTTCTGTGTTGTTTCAAATGGTAAGATTGCATTCTTTTTTAGGGATAAGTAATATTCCATTGTGTGTGTGTGTGTGTGTGTGTGTGTGTGTGTGTGTGTGTGTCTGTGTGTGTGTACAGAGGAAGCCAAAAAAATGTTTACACTTTTTAAGAAAGGAAAAAACTGTGTTAAAATTACACTGATGATAACCACTTTGAACACCTCTTCTAATTCCGTGTGTCCCCGAAAATAAGACCTAGCTGGACCACCAGCACTAATGTGTCTTTTGGAGCAAAAACTAATATAAAACCCAGTCTTATTTTACTGTAATATAAGACCGGGTCTTATCTAACATAATATAACATAAGACCAGGTCTTATATTAATTTTTGCTCCAAGAGACACATTAGAGCTGATCGTACAGCTAGGTCTTATTTTGGGGGAAACACGGTTGCAGAAGTCAAACGTGACTCGTATTCATATTTTGTTATTGGTATATATTATCACAATTTTAATGCATTTTTTCCTTTCTTAAAATGTGCAGGTGGTATATATGTACCTTCTGTATATCACTTCTTCTTTATCCAATTGTCTGTTGATGGGCACATAGGTTGCTCCCATACCTTGGCTATTGTAAATAATCCTCCAATGAACATATGGGTGCATATATCTTTCCGAGTTAGTGTTTTGGATTTCTTTGGATAAATACCCAGAAATGGAATTGCTGGGTCATAGGTTGTTCTATTTTTAATTTTTTTAGGAACCTCCATGATGTTTCCATAGTAGCTGCACCAATTTGCAATCTCACTAATAGTTCCCTTTTCTCCACATCCTCCCCAACACTGGTTGTTTGTTGATTTATTGATAATAGCCATTCTGACAGGTGTGAGGTGGTATCTTTTTGTGGTTTTAATTTGCATTTCTCTGGTGATCAGTGACATATACAGCTAAATTTCAAAGACTTTTATTCCAGTGATAAACAACGTTTCCTATGATTAATCTCAGAAAAGTATGTGACCTATTGCTTGAATGAATGGATGGATTAATAAATTATGTAATTTTTAGAAACTAACATGCTCTATAGATTATTCTTATCTCAAACTGTGGTCTATAGGCCACATGTGAATGACTATTCATAGGTACATACTAAAGTATATGCTAGTGCCCTATGTCAGGCAGCCTCAAAGTTGGCCCCATTGATCCCTGCCTCCTGGTATTTGCACTCTTGTGAGTTCCCTCCCACATTCTACTAGAATTGGATTCTATAACCAATAGAATACGGCAGAAAACGATAGATCACTTCTGAGAATAGGATGTAAAAGATACTGTGGCTCTCATCTTGGTTACTTAGGTTCTCTCAGATGACTCACTTTTGGCAAAGCCAGCTGCCATATAGGGGACCCCTATGGAAAAGTCCACATGGCAAGGACTGAGACCTTCTGGAAACTAATGAGAGCTGAGGCGACCTCCCAATGACCATATATGTATGATATTTTGGAAATAGCTCTTCCAACTCTACTCAATTCTTCCAGTGGATAACTTCACTAGAATCTCATGAGAGACTCTAAGCCAGAACCACCCTGCCAAGCCATTTCTAGATTTCTGACTTCAGAAACTGCGTGAGATAATAAATGTTCCTTGATTTATATTGCTGTCTGGGGGGTAGTTAGTTACATAGCAATAGGTAACTAATACAAGTCCCATCATATATCTACTGAATCAGAATATCCAGATAGTAGAGCCCAGGACTTCACTATTAGCAGGCCTCCCAAGATGATGATACCTTTGCATTTTGGAATTGGAGAACAAGACTCTTGTTTGTGTTTTAAAGCTATAAATAACCGAAGACTCCCATTCTTTCCTAAGTTACTATTAAATTTCCCTGATCCTTTGACATGTCAATACTTCCAATTTTTACTCAATGCTTTCGATTATAGTACCTAAGGACTGCTTAAATGTTATTTGTTACAATGCTTCTGCATTTCTCAATCTAGCTTTGAGAATGGAACCATATTGTGTTCATCAGATTTAGACATTTGTAGCTTAATGTGGTTTTCAGAATGACTCCTGAAAGGATGATTTTAACTCCTGGCTCGGTATCTTTAAATCTAACCAACAAAATCAAAGGAAACTCACTTTACCATAATTACTTGGATGGATAGGAAATGCTTAGACTTCTTTCTCTCCAGTCCACTTTTCTTTACCAAAGTGTAGGACCCAACTCACTAAGATCAAAGAAAATACTTTTTTCAAAGCTAACAAGCCATTAATATCCATCTCTGTAAAATAATCCAAATGAATATTTCAAAACTGTCTTGTACAATTAGCAGAATTTCACAACAGTGTCACTATTCATCTGAGGATGGTCTGTAGGGGAGTCAGAGGAGCCCAGGGTGGGAGCCTTAGGCAGCAATGACTTGGTAGAGTTGTCACATTTCTCTGAATTGACTGCTTTATTTCTGAATTGAACATGCCTTTTTTCCTTATAAAACAGGAATTAGTTAGAAACTATAAAGAGTCCCTTTGTAAATTTTGAGCATTTTGAGAATGAATGTTATCCCCATCACCTTGGGTTTATAACTGCACCATAGAAGTCAAAAGTCCTACTTTATTATACCTTTCCCCTCATATTAGTCAGCATTCATTCATAAAAAGCAGAACCAATAGGAGAATAATTGAACAAGATATTTATGATAGGATGCTACACTTTTGCAGAAGACACTAGAGAGGCAAGTTTCCACAAATAAAAGTTGAAAGATTTAAAAAATGTTTCTAATCAGCACTCCTGGGGCACTGGTATGAATGAAGTCATAGCTTGCAGCCAGAGTAGGCCGCTAGGGGGCACCCGTGGGATATCTCACAGAAAGCTGGTGGTCCTGTGAGTTCACAGCTAGTGTCTGGTGATGGAACTGTGGTTGCCATTGATCAACAGGCCAGAAGTTAGGAAGAAAGCTGGATATGAAATAGGAGAGAGAGAAGAAGGTAGAATATTACAGTATTTATGTGTCTGTTTGTCACTGAATCTGACCCCCAAATCCTCCAGTAATATTAGCTGCTTCAATCCAGTCTACCTAGCTTCATACAACTTTCCTTTTGGCCAACTTTAATCTAGACCCACATACAGAAAGAGATTCTGGGAAACATATTTCCCAATGTAATTAGAATGACAATATAACAACCCAGTATTACCACCTTCCCAACAAAATATGGAACAATAATATTGATTTTGAAATTTGTGATTTAAAATGTAAAGTGGGAGTAAGAACACTGGCTTTAGTGTTAAGAGACTTGGACTATACTCTTACCTCTTTTTAAACTAAATTCATAAATTTAGTCTCCTTACTTTCCTTTACTGAGCCTCAGTTTTTCTCATTTTTATAATAGGTGGTGGTAGGTAAGGGTGTAATGAACCAAAGAACTTTAAAATAGCTTCTATCCATGATGCTTGCATTATTATTATTTGTAACTACATACTAGATAGCTTTATTATTTGAAACTAGATACTCTTTTTCATTTCTTGTAACTCTTAAATTCTATGGTTCAAATAAGTAATTTACATCCACCCGAGCTCTTCTTATTTCTAAAATACTCACCTTCCATTAGAATTTGCTCTATTAATCCCTGTAAAAATCATCTGCCTTCTATTATATACCTAGAAGGAAAGCTACACTGAAGGCTGTATTTTTATATTGTGTCTTAAACATATTGTGGTCCAGAACCTGACACCTCAAAGAATTGTGTGTGACTGAGAAGTCTAGACGTGTATTCACCTGGGCTATACACTAAAATAATCTAAGGATGCTTTTTAAAAATACCGATTCCTGAATTCTACTGCCAAAAATTTTAATTTAATTGTTCTGGAGTGAAATTCTAGCATCATTGCTTTGTTTTTCTTTAAGTTCCTGAGGCAATTCTAATGTGCATTCAACACTGAAAAACACTAAATTAGATGCTCTGATAGAAATAAAATATCACTGATTTTACCTGTCAACAGCTATTTATAAAAACATCCTCTTCAAACTCAAGTTATATGATTCCTATCTATGTAACTGGAAGTCTGAGGTTCTTAGGAGAGAATATTCTTGCCAGCCAACTAAATCAGTGGGTCCACTTGTGCCTGCTTTTCATGTTGTAACACACCTGAATAGAATTATTTAATGAGAGATTTCATATACAACAGAATTGAGAGGTCCCAAATTAACACTATGAGTAAATTGTGAATCACTTTTTCAAACAGTAGAAATACAATTGTTGGATTCTTACCCCTGCCCTCTGTTAGTTCTGCTGTTGCTATTCTTCTGTCTTTAGTTTATTTTTGTGCCATTATATTGCACATTCTTGTCTTGGAATGGGAAGCTCTTACTTCTTTTCTATACCGTCCTAATTACACAAGGATAATCTGTGAGGGTTCAGTTCAAGATGCTATACTCATCAGGGCACCATTTTCTGCACTTCCTCGTTAGCCTTCAGTGTCTGTAAAGACAGATCTCATGACTTGCAATACCTTTTTTTATCTCAGTCAATTGTAGCCACAAGAATCTTGACCTTATGGCAATATCTTGTTCCTGGCACCACTCACCTTCTTGATTCAAGCGAAACCTGCAGTAACTAGTCTAGACGTAGCTCAAGTTTTAATAATTCTCTGCTCACATAAGGAGGATGTTAATCTTGAGAACATAAACTTGAGCAGGAAGAAGTAATGTCTTGGTATATGGTTAGATGCACTTTGAGAAATAACAAGCACTTTCTTTTCTTAGATTTCATTTTTAAAATGCTGTCTTCTTTTATAATGTTGGGGCAAAAATGAAATATGCAAAAGCTTATGGTATTCACATTTCTGCTGTTCATGTGCAGAAAACTTTTTCAGTTGTTTCAAGTATATTTCAATTTAACTAAATATGCTAGATAGCAGTTTGCCTAGTTATTCTTAAATATCTTACAATTTAGAGCTTGAATTATGAGGTGACCAGATATACTACCTCCCCAATGTGAAACAACTGTGCTGGCAGCAGTAAAGGTGGGTATCTCAATAAAAGTACTTTTATGTCTAACCTTTTTGGGACTCACACGCAGCAGACTCACCTGGTCAGTATCTATGATTCTGTTTTAAATCTGATTCTGTGTTGGGCTATAGACCAGCCCATCAGAAGCATTTGGTAAAGTGAAACAGATCAAGTAATTATAATAACTAATAATGTACAGATACTTATAATCTGTCAAGCATTGGTCCCAGAACTTTACACACATTATATAATTTAGTCTTTAGAACAGTTCTATGATATAGATGCTCTCATTGTATTCTTTTTACAGATTGACGAACTGGTCTAAGACACATTATAAAATTAAGTAGTAGCTACAATATCAACCTGGAAAGACCTCACGCAATGCCCAAATTCTTTTTTTTTTCTTTTCTTTTTTTTTAATTAAATTTATTGGGGTGACAATTGTTAGTAAAATTACATAGATTTCAGGTGTACAATTCTGTATTACATCATCTATAAATCCCACTGTGTGTTCACCACCCAGTCAGTTCTCCTTCCATCACCATATATTTGACCAAATTCTTAATCAGTGTATACCACTATTATTCCATCCATCCATCCATGAAAAGATGCCCTGCCTGAAAATAATGGCATATAATCTAGTTATTTTCTGCTCTTCTGGATCCATTGTTTATCCTTCTCTGCTCTGTGCTACAGGAGGTCAATACATGCAGTTCCTATCACCTAGCTTCCCCTGCTGAATAGTCTTCTTAGATTTAGCCAATTAACATTTCTAGCAGAAGATGAGATGATAGCGGAGGGGAAGTAACAGACATTTCTTCTTCATTCACCCCTATGTGGGTGCTTTATCTCTGGGCATAGCTATATTCTTCCATGACTATTGCTTTTGCCTGGTAGTTTTCTCCTCCGCATTTCCAATTTTCAGTGGATGTCTGTTGGCTCATGGGCCGGTGTAGTTTAGTCTGAACTGTGTTATTTTGTGCTTGGAAAATTGAGTATTCACATGTAAAAGAATGAAACTAGACTCCTATCTTACACCATTCATGAAAATTAACTCAAAATGGATTAAAGATTTAAATGCAGGTCCTGAAACGCAGAAACTCCTAGAAGAAAACAGGAAAAACTTCCTTGACATGGATTTTGGCAATGATTTTTCAAATGTGACACCTAAAGCACAAGCAACAAAATAAAAAAATAAACAAGTGGAACATATATACAAAGTAATATTGCTTGGCCATAAAAAAAGATGAAATACTGCCATTTGCTACAATATAAATGGATCTTGAAATTATCATGCTAAGTAAAGTAAGTTAGAAAAAGTCAAGAACCATATAATTTCACTCATATGTGGGATACAAAACTGAAAGCAAACAAATAAGACAAACAAATAGACAAAAACTCAAAGGCACAGACAACAGTTTAATTATTACCAGCAGGTAAGGGAAGAGGGGTAATAGGAGGGGGTAAAGGAGTCAAATATATGCTGATGGAAGAACTGACTGGATGGTGAGCACACAATGCAATATACAGATGATGTATTATAGAATTGTACACTTAAAACTTATGTAATTTTACTAACCAATGTCACCCCAATAAATGTAATAAAAATTTTTAAAAAATTAAACAAGTGGGGCTACATCAAACTAAAGATCTTCTCTACAACAAAAGAAACCATCAATAAAGTAAAAAGAAAATCCACAAAATAGAGAAAATATTTGCAAACCATATATCGGATAAAGGGTTAATATCCAAAAAAAATAAAGAACTCATAAAACTCAGTAGCAAACAACATATAATCCAATTAAAAATGGACAAAAGACCTGAATAGATATTTTTCCAAAGAGGATACACGAATGGCCAACAAGTACATGAAAGGATGCTCAACATCACTGAGTATTAGGGAAACGCAAATCAAAACCACAGTGAAACATCACCTCATGCCTGTTAGAATAGTCATCATTAAAAAGACAAGTGATAACAAATGCTGGTGAGGATGTGGAGAAAAGGGAACACTTGTGCACTGTTGGTGAAATTATAAGTTGGTACAGCCACTATGGAAAACAGTATGAAGGACCCTTAATACATTGAAAATAGAACTAGCATATGACCCAGCAATTCCACTTCTGGGAATATATTCAAAGTAAACAAAAACACTAACTTGAAAACATATCTGCACTCCCATGTTCATAGCAGCATTATGTATAATAGCTAAGACCTGGAAACAACCTACGTGTCCATTGATGAATGAATAAAGAAATTGTGAGATACACACACACACACACAATAGAATATTATTCAGCCATAAAAATGAGGGAATTCTGCTATTTGTGACAACATGGATGGACCTTGAGGGTATTATGTTAAGTGAAATAAGTCAGATGGAGAAAGACAAATACTATATGATCTCCCATGTAGAATTAAAGAAGAAAACAATGTCACAGGAAAAGAGATCAGATTTGTGGTGGCAGGTAGAACTGGAGGAAGGTGGTCAAAAGGCAAAGGCAGGGGATAAGGATGGGCAAAATAGGTGAAGGTGATCAGGAGATACAAACTTTCAGTTATAAGAGATAAGTACTAGGGATATGATGTGTACCATGATGACTCTAGTGAACACTGCAATATGATATATATGACAGTGGTTAAAAGAGTAAATCCTGAGTTCTCATTAGAAGATCAGAAGGGAAAAAATGGTTTGCTTGTTTGTGTTGTTTTTTTTTTGCTTTTTCTGTTTCTTGTATCTGTATCGGATGATGGGTGCTAACTAAACTTCTTACAGTGATCCTTTCATAATATGTGTAAGTCAAAAACATTATGATACACACCTTAAACTTATACAATGATGTATATCAATTATATCTCAATACAACTGGGAAAAAAATGCCAACACTTTAAAATGGAGTGATTTGGCACAAGAAGGAAAAGAATAGAATTCTGTTTCTCTTGAGCATAGAAGTTCTGGCAATAGAGTCTCACATCATCATGAGTGACAAGCAGCTGGGGCTGATTGGAAGCCATGTTCTCCCCCTTTGCTCCACCTACTTTGTCACTGCTTCATATCTGTAGTCATTTCAGATTGCCACCTCTGCTTTTGTCATTTGAATTGGCTATTCGAATTGTACAGCTAGAGCAGTTATTGTTCTTTTCTGATATTAGGAAGCAGAATGAGGGAATGTTGAAATTTGCAGAGAGGAGTATGGACTAGAGGCCATAAAGACCCCAGAGATCAAGAAAAAAAGCAACAGCACCTTTTTGTGTGGGAAAGTTGTCTGTAATTCCCAGTTCCAATTCATCCAGATGCAAAAGTAGACCCTTGAGTATCCAATGGAAAATGTAAGGTTTCGAACCATAAGGGACTCAGCATTGTTTAGAGGAGCGTTTGCGTCTAATTACTGGAGTAAAGTGTGGGGTTTGGGTAGTGCAAATTTAGGACCAAATCATGAATGCAGAATCATTTTCTGAATTGTATAAACATTAAATTTTAATGTTTAAACATTAACAAAATTTAAACATTAACGAAATATTCCTTCGGTGATAAATAAGGATGTTTTTTTCTGGGTGCTGGAAATTTACTAGATTGCATATTAACAGCAATACGTCAAAGTCTAACACTTAATAGATTCTCAGTTGCATTTTATCCAGATAGTTTTCAGGCTATGTACCTTCCTGTTCATTTTTCATCAACCTGTCCTTCCTATTTTTTCTTGCTAAGTGAATGGCAGAAATATTCATCTTTTTGTAAGGTTATGGCATGGATTTCAATAGTGTAAAAAAAACACAAAACAAACAAACCTGAAAAATTTTATTTTGCAATCAGAGATGAGATACCAATTACTATGAGTACAAGAAAAGCTTGTTCACATTTTTGCATTTAATATTTTCCTAAAATAATATATTTCAATATTCCTACCAATATGTTCATGTAAATGTGTTCTTTATGGGGTGGGGGAAAGGAAGAAAAATAGGCAGCTTCCTTCCAAAGATTGTAGAATTTGGAGAAATTCTAAATACCCCTAATACTTTAAAATGCAAATTTTTTTTTTTTTTACATTTTTTGGGGGGAGATCTTTCCTAATCTAGCAGCTTATAATGAAATAATCATCAAATAGCAGACTTAGGTGTTGATTTGTTTTGATTGAGGTATCCTTCCCATTACAACTTCTCATTGCTTTTCATTTCATGGTAAACATTTACTAATGATATAAATGACTACCATCTAACATTTGAAATCTCAGAGCTGATAGGCAAGGGAAGGGATTTGAATGGCATGTTGAGTTAGCCCAAGTAGGCTAAATAATTTGCCATAGACATGACAAAGGAAAAAAAAAAAAAACACTTTGCTTTATTCTCAGCTACCTCTCAATTCTTTAGAGCAGGGGAAATATTACGTGAAGAACAGCATGAAATAGAATGAGGTGTGGTGACTGGAGTCTCAGCAGAAGAATTGTGTGAAGTAAACTATATGACCAGAGACTTTAAAAATAAGAGTGAAAGTGACATGGCCCTTTGGTAGCTTATCATTGATGGATGTGTATCTCCATTACTTTTGTCTTTTCTTCTTCTTCTTCTTCTTCTTCTTCTTCTTATTATTATTATTATTATATAATCATCAGTGCAATCTCTCAGTTCAAGGAAATTAATGTCAGAAACCAGAATGCTTACTTAATTTGTGCCCCAGCCAGTGGCAGTCAATGTGCACAGAATTCCCAGCGCCCTGTCATGCACTTCACCCCTTCCTTGTTGAGTCTTTCTTAATTGACTCCACTGATGCAAATCCAATTTCTGCTCTCAGTCTTTGTACACATGTGAAGACTGCTAAATTTAAGCTATTTCTGCTCAATTTTGTTCTGTCAACTCTTGACACATTAGACAGAATGAGATCACCTGAATTTGTTTTATATCTTATTTTAAGATCATTTAATTGGAATGATTTTGTGTCATTGTTGCAGGATAGTATTAAAGTGATATCCTAGAGGTGAAAAACAAATACATTATTCGACTCCATCATCCAATCTCACTGAAACCCCCCGTCTTCGCTTTGACTGCCTGATGTGATTTATATATGAAATATAAGTGTCAATAACTTGTTTTTGATGGGTGCAATACTGCCAGGAAAATGGATATAGTTAAACATTAGGCTATAAAGAGGGGCATGAAATATAATTCAGATGGGTTTCATGACATTGTCCCTCATATGACACACATTCTTTTCATTTCCAATTTCATTGGAACAAACAGAAAGAACAGTTTCCAATCTGTCCCACCTCATAAAAATAGACCTGTGTTTAATTCTTCAGGACCTAAAATTATCCTTTGGATATTTTCAACCAATCATCCAAGGAAAACGTTCTTAGCCAAAGTAATAAAAGTCTAGGTATTGAGATGGCTAAAATATTGCTGTTACCTTGCTTTTAATGATTGCACAAAATATTATGAAAAACCAAATGTGATGATAACAATGAAATAGCCTGGCACCTCTATCTGTTTTTCATTAAATTGTACGGTTTTCTCAGTAGTATACTGCAGTTTGCAAATGTAATACCTTTTAATAGGATTAGACCTAATCACAGACCCTGATTTTTTTTTAATATAGCCAAGGAACTGTATTTGTTAAAGTCCAAAGCTTCATTGAGTTGTAACCAAAGATCTTACATAAAAGGTGTTAGTTTTATTTCTGATTATAGTCGATGTAGCATCGAAGTTCCAATTAAAACCTTATTCTGGCTTTCGTGGTCAGTAAATTGGATTATAAATGCTGTATCTCTAAAACCCAGCAGCCTGATAGAAAGTTAGCTGCCTCAATTTTAATCACTTGGATATGTTCTAGGAGAACCGATTGATCATGTCACATCAAGCTCGTCATGAATAAACTAAATGTCCTTACAGAAATCATATTATACTCCTCAAAAACTTGGGCATTGGTCAGAAATGATTTTTAGTTCAATTTTACTGGAAAAAAAGAATGACATGTCACCTATTTCTTAAAAAGGCCTATTGGAGAGATAGTAAAATTTACACTGTCTCTGTCCTAGGCTTTGGGAAAGCTGAGTCTGCATCATCTCATGCATGTTAATGGATGAATAATTTCAAATTTGGCGAAACAAAAAATCTAAGAGGAAGCGTATTCTTTTGGGCTTACTTAGAGAGATGAGTTACTTTATGTTATATTAAACTTTCTACACTTTCCTTCTTCAGTTCACGAGTGATTTCTGGGAAGCTGCATACTCTGGGTAAGTTTCTGTGGACCACGTGTGTGGGTCTGCATGAACAAAGAACTCCATTTGGTGGTGAAATAATTGGACTGCAAGTCAGCCACCAACAACATTAAGAGGATTGTCAACAAATGACTGATGTCAATTAAGCTACTTGATTGTTGATAGATTTAAAAATATATATTATGTTTTAAATAGAAACTATTTGAATCACACGCCCCTCCCTCTTAAACTATTTGACCAACAACGAGGGAAACAGAAAGCAAGAATTAATATTTACATAAATTTTGTTTTAGCATAAACATAGTAGCTGCTGAGGGCAGGACGTTCTAGAATAGGAAATTTTCGAGTAGGTATTGGATTGATTACCTCTATCAATTAGGTGAAAGATCAGCTCTGGCCAATGTACATGACCAATTGCAATGGCTGGAGGTAAATTTGTGTCTCCCTAAATGAGACTCTTCATAGTTAATTTTTTCTTCTGAATTGTTCCTCCCCTAAGAGTAGCTTGGCTGATGCAAAACATAAATAGCTTCTGTATCTAAATTCTCAGAGACTCCTGGGGCAAATGGACAATACCACAGTGAGGAATCCTTAGTTTTGCCAGGCTGATAGCCTAATGCAGACAAAGAGAATTTCTTTCCACAAAGTCTTAGAAATTTTAGTAAATAATGAAGAATTAAAATAAACAGAAGGGGAGGGAAATAAGAGACTATTGATATTTTTCAAGTGTCTACAATGTGACGGAGACTGTGTTAGAACATTCATGTATACTGCCTTATTTAATTTTCAGCTGAATCATATGAGTTAAGTTTCACTAGTTCATTTTGTGGATGAATAAAATGAAGCTGAGAGAAGCTAAATAATTTTCTCAAGGCAGTACAGGGATAGCCAAATTTATCTGGTCCAGTCACAAGAATCGTGTCCATGATTTTTCCATGATAACAAGTCATGAAAAAATTTATGAAGATATTTGTTTGTCTTAAACTGCAGTGTGAGGAAAATGCAAACTAATAAAATTTATAAATATATAAGATAATTTGCTTTATCAGAACAGTGTGAATACTTTCTCTTTTGGACACCTCACTGTACTCATTTCCTTCATTTGTCTTAGAGTTCAGTGTCCTTGTTATTTCAATACCTTCCTTTGGATGCATTTGTGTTAATATTCACTAATGTTTTTCTTTTTCAACTTTTTCTCTTTTGTATACCTAATTGTTGGCTCTTGTTAATAACCTCTGTAGGACATTAACAAATTTGAAATACACAGTACTATTATTTAATCCTAGGAAAAGGGATTAGGGATTAAAAACAATACCCTCATAAATGAATTAATTTTGCATGTAGACTTGTATCTCTTTGGAAAATTTAAATTTAGAGTTACATTCTTTTAGGGTCCTTCAAAATAGATGCCATCTATATGTTCTAAAATATAGCCTGTGTACTTATGTTTATAAACTTCAAAGATTTTGCACATCTAGCAGTAGACTTAGTCCCCAAGGCACATTAAAATTGAAATGAAACTTTTCTCAGAATGCTTTTTTTTTGGTACTGACATAGTAAATCAACAATGATTGCATGAGAGCTGCTCAAATTCCAGCTTGAGTTTGCTGTCACCCTCACAAATATACCTTAGATAATTGGTTCCTGACCTACTTAGGCATCTGAGCAGTCAGATGAAGCATCGTTGTATATCTATAAGTGAGAGTGTTTCACTGTCTGATTTCTCTTATTGAAAGGGTAGCTTGATAACCATTCCTTGTGATTCAAAGATTGGAACAATGACTGTTAGATTGTAAAAGTACTATGTGTTTCACAAAAGCAAGTGTAACTATGGTACATAAATACCTACCAAACTTTTAACATCAGTAATTATTGTAACATTGGAATAGTTTACTGTCAATACCATCTATATACTAAATGCATTATCAGAGGTTAGATTTATTGGAACATTGATGTGAGTTTCATGTGAGTGCAGAAACTCTCAAAGGCCAAATTAGGCTCTACCTAATTAAAAATCTCTCTTCTATTGCCTCATTAACTTCACAATGAGCAGTGACATTTATAATTTAGAAACAAATTTATTTTTTTAAAGCCAGAAAGAGGGAGAGGTGGAGAGAGAGAGAGAGAGAGAGAGAGAGAGAGAGACTTCTATTTTCACTCTTCTTCCTTTTTCTTATTTTTGAAGCAATCTCCTTTCAAAAAGAAGGAAGAGAAGGAAGAGGAGAAGGAGGAAGAAGAGGAGGAAGAGAGGAACACTTTTAGTGTCCATAATTTACAAAGGTACACAACTTATCTAGGAAGTGAAGAATTGCATAAGACTAGAAATCAATCATTTTGAAAGTCTCTGTTATAGAAGTTCTTTACTCAGTCTTTAAGTCAGGTTACTAAAAAAGGGTTTTCTTACTCCTTCTTCTTTTCAGAATATTTCAGAATACACTCACACCCCCACAAAAAAAAAAAAAAAAGAATGCATGTCTTTCATGAACTTTCTAAACCATCTGCTAGATATGATGTGATCTACTTGCACATATTGAGAAGTATTGGCCTTAATTCACAACTGGGACATGGGGAGAGAAGGAAAGCACAAGGAGGAGGTGGTCCATTATTTATCATGCTATCAAGCTCTGTAATCAGAAGATATCATGGAGACTGAAGATAAAGAAACAATGCATTTTAAAAATATTTTTCAATTTTTCAATTATACTTGACATACAATATTATATTAGTTTCAGGTGTACAACATAGTGATTAAACATTTACATAACTTAAGAAATGATCACCCCAATAAATCTAGTACCCACCTGACACCATACATAGTTATTATAATATTATTAACTATATTCCTTATGCTATATCCCGCATCCCCATGACTATTTTGTAACTACCAATTTGTACTTCATAACCCTTTCACCTTTTTCACCCCTCCCTCCAAATCCCTCTCCCATCTGGCAACCATCAAAATGTTCACTGTATCTATGAGTTTATTTTTGTTTTCTTTGTTCATTTATTTTGTTCTTTAGATTCCACATATGAGTGGAATCAAATGGCATTTGTTTTTCTGTCTGACATACTGCACTTAGCACAACACCCTCTAGGTCTGTTCATGTTATTGCAGATGAGAAGAGTTTATTGTTTTCTTTTTTTGGTTCCATTGTTCCATTGTATATATATATACTGCTTCTTCTTTATTTATTCATCCTCTGATGGACACCCAGGTTATCTCCATATCTTGGCCATTGTAAATAATGCTGCAATGAACATATGGATACATATGTCCCCTCAAAGTAGTGTTTTAGGTTTCTTCAGATAAATACCCAGAAGTGTGATTACTGGGCACTTCTTTGTCTCTTGTTATAGCCTTTGTTTTAAAGTCTATTTCGTCTGGTATAAGTATTGCTACCCCAATGTTTTGTTTGTTTCCATTTTCATGAAATACCATTTCCCATGCCTTTACTTTCAGTGTCTGAGTGTCTTTCTTTCAGATGTCAGTCTCTTGTAGGTAGCATATGTAAGGGTCCTGTTTTCTTATCCATTCAACCACCATATCTTTTGATTGGAGCATTTAATCCATTTACGTTTAAAGAATTTGTTGACAGACATGTAGTTATTGCCATATTATTATTCATATTTTGATTTTTGGAAAGAAATCTCTTAATATTTCTTGTCCCTTAATATTTCTTGTAATACTGGTTTGGTGGTGATGAACTCCTTTAGCTTTTTCTTGTCTGGGAAGCTCTTTATCTGTCCTTCAGTTCCAAATGATAGCTTTACTGGGCAAAGTAGTCTTCATTATAGGCCCTTGCTTTTCATCACTCTAAATATTTCCTGCCAATCCCTTCTGGCCTGCAAAGTTTCTGTTGGGAAATCAGCTGACAGTTTTATGGGATCCACCTTGTAACTAACTGCTTTTTTCTTGCTGTTGTTTTTTTAAGATTATCACTTTGTTGATAAGCTTTGGCATTTTAATTACGATGTTTCTTGGTGTGGGCCTCTTTAGGTTCACCTAGTTTGGGACCCTCTGTGCTTCCTGGGCTTAAATGTCTATTTCCTTTACCAGGTTAGGGAAATTTTCTGTCATTATTTCTTCAAATAGGTTTTCAATTCTTTGCTCTCTTTCTCCTCCTTCCGGTACCTTTATGATGCCAATATTGGTATGCTTGATGTTGTCTCAGAGGTCCCTTAAACTATCCTTATTTTTTTTTTTTATTATCTTTTTTCTTTTTGCTGTCTGATTGGCTATTTTCTGCTACCTTATCTTCCAAATTACTGATTCAGTCCTCTGCTTTATCTATTCTACTGTTTATTGCCTCTAAGGTATTTGTAATTTCAGTTATTACATTCTTCATTTCTGACTGATTCTTTTTTATGTTTTCTATCTCCATTTTTAAGTTTCCTATTTCTTTGTTGAAATTCTCACTGACATTGATGAGCATCCTTGAACCAGTGTTTGGAACTCTGCATCTGGTAGGTTGCTTGCCTCCATTTTGTTTAGTTATTTTTCTGGAGTTTTGTTCTGTTATTTGGGACATGTTTCTTTTTGCCCCCATTTTGGCTGCCTCTCTGTGTTTGTTTCTATGTATTAATAAAGCGGCTATGTCTCCTGGTCTTAGTAGAGTGGCCTTATATAGTAGGTGTGCTGTGGCGCAGTTTCTCCGGTCACCTAAGTATGGTGTGCCAGGTGTGTCCCTTGTGTGGGTTGTGTGTGCCCTCCTGTTGTAGTTGATTTTTAGTTGCTGATTGAACATCAGTGGGAGGGATTGACCATCAGGATTATTGGTTGTGAGGACTACTCATGACTATAGCGGAAGAGCTGTTGTGTAGGGGCTGACCCTGTGGAGCAGGATTTGCTTTAGCAGGGCTCTGGTGCCTGCTCATCCTGCCCTTTGAGTGTGTTATCCATGCAGGGAGCCATGTGGTGCTCCAGCTTGGCCTGAATCTGGCCACCGAGTGTGTCTGCCCGGTCGCCTCCTGGGAGGGGCCCTGCCACAAGCTAAGTTCAGCTGCAGCCTGTGCCCTACTTTGGGCCATCTGGCATGAGCCAAAAGCAATCATAGATGGCTGCCACCCATGCTGTGCTTGGAGGTGTCTCAAGAAGCCAGGTGTCAAGCCAAGTACAGTTGGGACTTGAACATCTGAGGATTTTGGTATCCACGGGGGTCTTGGAACCAATCCTCCATGGATATTGAGAGATGTTTGTGGAATCAAAAGTTACAAACAGATTTTAGACTGGTGGAGGTCAGTGTCCCCTAACCCTAAGGGCCAACTGTACTATTATCACAATTTCATGGAAAAGACAATAAAGGTACAGCATGTTTGTGTAATTTGCTCAAAGGTTACTTAATATAAAGTGATAGAACTGAGTTTTGAACCCAAGAGACTTTAGTTCGAGGGTCTGTGCTTTCAACTACTACAATCCATTATCCATCACATAAATGGTTCTCTCATAAACTTTAAATGTAAGAGACATACAATTAAAATTGATTCATCTAGATAGAATTGAGAAGATGTTACTGTAATAGTATAAACAATAGGAGTTGAAAAGTTCAGGTCCACCAAGTCAATGATTTATCTCTCTAGAAGACTGGCCAAGTGGTGTGATATTCTTTTTCCTCTGTGCCTAACAGTATCACATGTACGTAAATTGTAAAATGGTTGCTGAGAAAGGCCACAGAAATGCTGGTCTATATTTGTGCAACACATTCCATGGTGATGCTCTTAATCTTAAGGACAAGAAAATGGGAACAATGGACTACTAATCTGTAACTAGTAGAACAACTATCCAAAGAGTAGTAATGTGTTGATCCCAAACTCTGTGGAGATCTCTAGAATTGGGAATCTCCACTTGGTTCTCTTTTGTTCACTAGTTTGATCAATGGTTAGAATGATAAAGGAAGAAATACTTAGCACTTTTGCAGATAATGCAAAGCTAGAAAGGTGGCTACTAGTTTAGATGATAGTTGTGTGCCTGAAAAAGAAATCTTTCCAGGTTGGAACTATGGGCTGAAACTAATAAAATGAAATTTTACTGGGTTGTTGTAAATTCTTATTTATTGCACAATTACAGAATAGGTAGATTTATGGCAAAATTCCTGTGGTTTTATTTAACTACCTGTTCAATATAAGTGAATATGGTGTTAATAGAGGCTTTAAAAAGTTAATGCATTCTTAAACTGTATTAATAAAGGTTGAGTCAAGTTCAAGGGTGGTAATAGTTTCAATATAATCTGAACTGCTCAGATCATGTCTTGAATATTGTATTCAGTTCTGTAGGCTGCATTTTGAGAATTGCTGAAAAGGTGGATTACACTTGAAGGGTGACTAGAATGTTGAAAAGATTGGAACCCATCGTTTTTAAGAAATTGGGCTCATCTAATCTGGAGAAGAAAATGATAAGGTCTTGAGAAAGTTCACATTTTAAAATGTCTTTTTCTTGAAGGGAGATGAAAATTTGGCATAATTATATAGAGAAGTAGATCTAATAGTTTACAAGTTAAAGGATTAGGTATAGTTTTTTATAGTTTTGGCTGAGTAAAGGTATAATAACATATCATGACAATAATGTGGGTGGAGCTGAGCAAATTATTGTTTTTCCTTTTCATTGTAATAATAATTATTTTTTAAGTAGGAGTTTTTATTAAAAATGCAATAGTGCTCAGCTCAAAACTCACACAATTTGGAGGGTATTAACTAAAAATTAAAGGTTATTTTTCCTTTCAGAATCCCTGTCCCATTAATTGCCACATGGCTGACATAGTCACTGTGAACTCTTTCTTGCACGTTTTACCAGAAAATGTCTATGCATATAAAAAATGACAGACATATAGACAAAAAAGGATATACATATATACATATACTAGTCCTTTTTAACACTAAAGGTAACATACTGTACATGGTGTTCTGGAGCTTATATTTTGAATGTATCTTTTCATATCCGTGAAATGAGACCTATCTTACTATTTTAAATTGCTTAGGATTTCTTTATTACCTACAATCATATTGATAAACATTTAGGTATTTTCATTTACATCACTGTGATTATAAGCTTGACTATAATAACCAATCTTATACAAATATCATTTTTGGGGGAGGTCCTAATTGCTAGAAGTAGAACTGTTGGGCATAAATGGTTGAAGACTTTAAGATATTTTAGAAAATTTATCTCAACAAAGATTGGAAAATTATACCTCTCCCAACAGTTTATAAATAATTTCATATATCTCCACCTGACCAACAGAGTTTTATGGTTTCCAATATGATGCATGAAATAAGGTATTTTCATTTCTATTAATAATGAAGTTAAACATCATTTAGTGTATTCATTATTCCTTTATGTTTGTTCTTTTGTGAATTCCTGTTCATGTCTTTTGTCCATTTTTCTAATGGATTGTTCTATTTTCAAAACATTGAATACAATTTCTTTAAATGTTAAGAATTCTAACACCCTTTCATAAATTATACAAATAATTTTTCTCTTCTAATATTTGACTTTTAATTTATATATAGTTATCATGTTAGTGGCCTCTGTTCTCTATTATTTATTAGTTTTGATTACCAGCAAAAAAGGCAGAAAAGCCAAAAATAATATTCCATTAAAGAAGCCAATTGATTAAGGAGCCATAGTTCTCCTTGATTTCTCAATAATACCTATTCTTTCCTGGGTATTAAAATATATGAAGAAAATGAAATACAACTTCTCATAAAAAATAATGATTCTAATTTTTAAATATACTTAACAAAAAAAAAAGGAAACTCAATAAAATTCCTTGAAAATTGTTCTAGATATTAAGAAGACCTTTACAAAAAGAAATCCTATAAGATGTTTTCTAAAATTAAAAAGCAATTATCATTTCATTTACTAAAAGTGAACTTGAGATTTATTTTAAATTATAGTTTTAATCCATATAGACAAAAAGTGTTTGAGTTATATTTTTTTCAATTTAAAATTTATACCAGTAATGTCATATTTGTGATGTGTGTGCTTAATGTGTGTGTGTGCATATGTATGTGTGTGTTTTGGCTCAAGTGTATGAATTTTAATTTATTTTGACTGTCTTATGTACCTCTGGGTTGATACCTGTTAGGTGTTAGAACATCAAGGCACAACCATAAATGTTAGTCTTTGTAGGCTGCCTAATTTATGTGCGATGGCTAATTTATGTACCTAAAGTTTCTGGTGGATTGTGTCTAAAAATGATGTGTATACTAAATGAATTTCATTAAACTGCTAAGGAATAGGACAGTGACAATGGGAGCATGCTGCTCTCTGTTTCCCCTACTAATGCTGTAATAAAGAAAGAAATCAAGCATTTCACTGAATATTTGTGTGTGTGTGTGTGTGTGTGTGTGTGTGTCTTTTTTTTTATAAGCAAGATTTCATTGCAGCTGATTTTCACTATATGCTTATTTCATTGCCAGCTTGTATTTTGGTAATTTAATTATCAGTATGAAAATAATGTAGCTATCATTAAAAAGTACATGAAGTATACAATATGGAGGACAGTGACAATTTATCTTTTCGTATGAGTTTAAAACAAAAGGAAATTGTTGTAAAGTTATAAAACTATATACACTATATAGACAAGGCTGACAAACACTGAAACTGGATCCTGAATTTGGGATCGGGAGTTTGGATAGAGGATGTTAACTCTCTTTCCATGGAGATGTATAAAAATGAAAACCAAACATTCTTTTGTCTTCAAGTGTTTATACAGAAGCTAAAATTCAGACATGACCGAAACACTCATTGTCTCAAAAAACATTTAGTGAGATCCTATTATGAGTTCAGTCTGAAAGCCATCTTGCCTAACGTTTTCGACAGTGAGAAATTATTTTCTATCTTCACTTACAATAATTAAATGAAAATTAAAAGAGCAAGAAAACAACATTCTGTAGTTATCAGCTTGGGGATTGTTAAAATACCTGATGACATCCACTGCTGAGAAAGGTATAGGGAAGCTACACTCTTGTACAATTTTAGTAGAAGCATAAATTGATACAACCACTTTGGAACGGTATCTGGCAAAATTATCAAAATTTAAAATATGCATATTCTTGGACAAACAATAACAATAGTAATAGTAATAATAATAATAAATTTCACAGAAACACTATGTAACTGTGTGGAGATAGATGTGGGAAAATATTGATTGCAGTATTGTTAGTAATAGTGGTCAGGTATCTCAAATAATGGCTATTAGAGTGTTAATAACAGTGACTATTGTATTGGTTGTTTTCAATTTCTTTCTTATAGTTTCTGTATTGTCTGAAGATTTGATTACAGAAGTATATGTAACTTTAACCTGGAATCATTACCATAATATTTCATTTAAAGATTAAAAAATAAACACTGATATAGAAAATGTTATTTAATTTAAAAATCAAAAATCAAAACTATTGTTTTAGGAATTTAAGTAGGAATTGAGTATCTTCAAGCTAAAGCTCTGGAATCTGGCATCTGATTGGCTCATATTATTTTGTAAAATTGAATTATGATTATTGATTAGGTGAGATTCTCGGACTGCCACCACTTGCAATGAAGAGTATGCCATTTAGTAGGGAATGTGATATAAGTAATGTCTCTGTAAGTTGTCCCATAATTTATACCACCAAGAAATATAAAAATATTTTAATAAAACAACTATTTACATACTCAGAAAGCTTGCCATAAAAGTGAATTTTTCTAAATTATATTGTTTTTCCAACACAGTGACTTCCTTTATAAAGTTAAAAGGCCTATAAAATTTAATTTAGTATAACAATTTAAGTACCTTCCCATGAGTTTTTTTTATCATCTAGGAGAAAACATATTTATTGATAGTTAGGTTAGTAAGTATATCAATGATTTATGTAAATGCTCCTTTTAAAAATCATTATATTAACAACAGAAGGATTTCCTGTTACCAATTTGAAAAAAACACACAAAAAGATGAGAAAAAAATCATTTAAAATGTCTAGGGTAAGTCCATATTCTTTCTGTTACAGTTCCACAAGGTACTAATAGAATCACCATTTATTCCAAAAGAGGTGCTACAGCTGACAGTCTTCATATCAAAATTTTCTCAGCAAATATATGGTGATGGAAAGAGAACTGACTCTGGGTGGTGAAGACACAATGTGATATATAGATGATGTTTTACAGAACTGTACACCTGGAATCTATGTAATTTTACTAAAATTGTCACCCCAATAAACTTAAATTAAAAAAAAAAAAATTCTCAGGCCTTTCCAGATCACACAGGGCACAAAGGAGAATGTGTTCCGAGCCTTGCTGTGCCCCTCTTGCTCCGAATGCACAGAGCTGAATTTCCTGCCCTGCCTGAGTATGGGGTGAGGCAGATCCGGACACCACTCATTCCCAGTTGAGGCAGAACGGGGGCGATGTTCTTACTTCTTATTCCAGCTCTCATACTGTAAACAAAGGACCTTTTCTAGATCTGTCAGTGTCACACTTTGCACATTTTTGTGCTTCTTGACAGTGATTTTGCTGCTTAAATGGCACCCAAGTGCAGTACTAAAGTACTCTCTAATGTTCCCAAGTACAAGAAGGCTGTGTTGTGTGCTAGATATTCAGGCATAAGTTAAGTGCTGTTGGCCAACGAAGATACTTTCCCTTTGAGAATCATTAAATCAGAGTCCTTAGAGCCCTCTTTTCGACGAGGCCTCAGACTTGGTTCTTATTCTGTGTTTCGTTTGCCCAGTCCAGTCTTAGCAGAGAATCCTCTTACGTCAGTTTAGGGAGAATCCTTCTACCCTGATATCTGATCACTTTTGCTATCTGATTAAGTTTTTCATCCCCCACCTTTGATGTATAAGCCCTTGGCCTGTGTCTTGTGTGCTTATGACATAAAACATCTCAGTGATTTGCTTTGCAGAACACAGGAAGAAAATATGACAAGTAGAAAGAAAGCAGAGCTCCTCAACAGCAAAAGGACGCTTTGTGAGAGGGAGGAGACAAGAAATTGGCCTCTGAAGCAATTAAGAGCTGTCTTCCAGTGGTATTTAAAACAGCTGAACTATTCTGTTTTATAGTCTTCCTTAACAATCTGCTGTCAAAAGTCTGGTCTGGAAGAGAGAGAAGAAGAGAAAGACAGAGACAGAGAGATCATTTCTTGATGCTGAAAAGAGCAGAGCAGTAGTTAAAATGATGACTAATTCTAAAGGGGGGAATTTTGACCAGTAGTGAAAATAAAAATAAATCACATTTCTCTATTCAGTTTTCATTTCAGCGTATTTGCTACGTTAGGTAAATTGAGTGATTTCTTTTGATGGCGAAAGTAGTTTCAGAAGACGTTCTTCAGACACAAGTAAATAATAGTGACTTCTAATTTTCAATCCTAAATCTTATTAAATGTAGCGCCACAAAGTTCATTTAACATCCTACCAACCTGTAAAAACACAGCCTGTAAAAATGTACTATAAGGATTGGCCCCAGGTTAGCAGTCCCTAATTAAACATATTTTTCCCTTCCTGGTTCTGGGGATACAACAGACCAAACGTGATAAACAAACTTTGTTCCACAGCTTTGAAGTCTTCTTCCTAGTTTCCCCCAACTTAGAAAAATTATACTATTTATAAAAGTGCATAAATTGTAATTTAAGTTAAAAAAAAGCCTTGAAATTTTTATCAAAAGCATTCAAATTACTCTCTCCCCAGGTCAGCTAATGAGTTGTCAGGAGCTGGCCCCTTACTGGAGTGCACCTCCTGCAGACTAAGACAGTTAACCATGTTTTCATCAAAGGAAATGCTCATTAGTAGAGCTTTCAGAAACTGATTTGATTATAGTTTCACTTGTTAAAGTGAAATATTTTGAGCTCATTAGGATGATTATGATTCAAGGTCATCGTTTGAAGCTAGTCCTGTCAATATAAGATAAATGGGCCCTCATCTTTTTCCCTTCTTTACGTCTGTGCTTTTTAAACTCTTCTGTGTAAAAGTTCCATAGCCATAATTAATTTTTAGTTCTTCTGTTACAAAGCTGCTTAAAAAAAAAAAAGAACAAAGATTTTGGCTACCAAAAGGGCCTTGAAGAACTATTAAGAGGAGGAGGAGGCTATCTTGTTTTATGAAAATCAGAGAAAAACCTTGAAAAGTTCAGCTTTTGAAATCCAGCTGTTTTCTCCTTGACCTTTCCAAAGTTTATAAAAGGTACTTTGTACATAATTTTGAATGTACCTTTTCATCTCAAAAGTATAAAACTAAACTGAAAACCACCCAAGAACTACCAGTGACTTAATTAAACATCTCCTCTTTTATGGCACAAGATGAAGTTAACACCTTTTAAAGTGATTTTCTTTCTTTTTCTAAATCTAGCACTTAAATCTCTGAGTGTTAAACAGCCACTTAGACATTAAAGGGAGTGATGTTAACTTCTATCAGCCAGTCATTCTAACATGAGTTTGCCCCTTGAACTTGGTTGGTCAAATATTACCTTTTCCTTTAACATTAAGGAGAGGTTACAATGAAAGCACTTTTTTTTTAACCTTTTGTATGTTATATTTGGAAAACCATTTTGATCTTTAAGATGATTGACTCGCCATACCCTTCACTTTAATTCTACACTGAACTTGAGCAATAGATGATAGTTAAAAAGTTACAATAGATTATTGAACTTTTTAGCTGATAACTTACTACTTTTTGTGTTTTTTTTTCTTCACTCTGTAGACAACAGATGCTTAAAACATTTTTTAAAGTAATACATCTGTATGTGACTTCTTCTAAACCCATGAGTTTAGCATTGAAGATATTGTTTATTTTTATTTATTTATTTTTTTGATTTCTCTTTTTTTTTATATTAAAGTTTATTGGGGTGACAATGCTTAGTAAAGTTACATAGGTTTCAAGATATTGTTTATTAATCAAAAAAGCTAGTGACCACACATGCAATTCTGTGAAACTGGATCAAAGGTTGGTCAACAGATAATTATTTGAGAACAGATAGGAACACTGTACCTTGAAGTAATTTATTTTTTATTCTTACATGTGCCTATAGGCTTTTATGACCATAAAATTTAGAATTATGAATTAAGTTTGAATCCTTGGGATGCTTGCATGAAAGTTATGTAAGTACAAATTAATCTAGGTTTATTTTTAAACAAAACCAAACCAAAACTAAAGCACACAGTATGTAGATGGTGTTGAAGGCAGGGTATTTACTTTAGTGCCAGGATGTATGGTTAGGTATGCAGAAGACAGCATGAATTTCCTAAGGGGTCCAGAGGCACCTACAGGAAAGTAAGAAAGTGCTTAATTCAAATTACTTTCCAAAATTGCTTGTGAAGACTACTTTATCTTTTCTCCTTATTTTCACTTTCATTTGTCATATCAGATTGTTTCCTAATTAGACCTATCACCATCTGTAATCATTTTATTTGTTTGTTTATTTATTAATTTCTCTCAAGTAGGATTTTGATTCCCTGTGAGCAGACACATATTCTCTTGGTCACTTATAAATCCTTATTGTCCAGCACATGTCTATTTAAAGTGGGCACTCAGATACAACTGTTAAATGAATGCATAAATACAGCCACAGATGAATTATATATCATTCTTTCCATCTTGGGTATTCTTTGTACCTTGCATTAAAATGAATCTCCTTGAGCTGATAGACTCAATTAATTTCTGGTTTAAGTACTCAAGACAAGACATGATGAAAGGTTGTCCCAAGGTAGGAACAATGGGACTGCATAAGAGAAGGATGTGCAAGAGATAACTAGGAAGGAGTATCAACACATCTTTAGAAACTATTGACTGGCGGCTTGGGGGAAAGGAAAGAGAAAAGAATGAGCTGCAGTTTTCTACTGTGGGCTAACTACTGGATGAAAAATAATGCACTGACCAAAATTATGAAGGACAAACTAAAATTTCATTGGTGGAGGTGGGTGGTCACAGAAGAGAATTGGTTCTATTTTAGACATACAGGATTGAGTTTGAGATGTTTCTGGAATTCCAACTACAGGTTTTACTTTGTAATACAGTGCTGGAACTCTCAAATGTGCCTTAAAAAAGTAAAGTATCCAAAGAAAAACAAAGAATATTGACTTCTAGGAATATAAAACTATGTGATAACATTCAGAGGAAACAAAAGAGGAAAAGTTGGAAACAAAAGAGGAAAACAAATTGAAAATATGGGGAAAAAGAAACCAACTTCTATTTGTGACTTAGGATAAGGGTTTTCCCTGGGACCATTTTGAAGAAGCTGACCTTGTCTTTGAAACTGTTCAATCTCATTTTCTCCATTTTTATTTTATGTTTTGACCCCTAATCCAAAGTAATCAATTTCTTCATAATACCATAGTCCCCCTGTCCTCCAAACACACACTCTTTCTCTCTCTGGCCTTTTTTCAGAACTTCCTGACTCCCAGACATTCTCTGCTTCATCTCTTAGGTAACCAAACATCTCATTACCTTAGTATGTTTAACTTCTCTCAATTAGTTGATAGTGCTGCAGTCCTGTTACTGTCCAGTAACTCGTCCTTATAGGTACATAAACATTTTCTATAGGTATGATCTTAAAAAAAAAAAATAATAAAAGCATCCAGTCAATATTCAATAGAGTGATGCCACTAGGAAAGTTCCCTTGACTGTCTCCTTCACTTGCCACAGTCCAAAGCCAACTTTGCAGCCAAGTGGGTATATATCTTAGGTATGGCCTCTCATAATTATTATAACTTGATTGAAACCTGTGTTCAAAAATATCAACAACATATATATGTAACGCAAGTGTGAATACTTGTGTAGGAATGACCAGCATATTTGTTTCCTGTACTTAGATGTACATTCAAATCTCCATCACAAATAAAAAATTGTTTGTAGACTATGGAGTCAGACTACAAGGGGATTTGTAGCTTAATATAATGTTACATTACATTGGGTTACTAGAACTCAATGCATCATCTTCCCATTGTTATCCTTTGTCTTAGAGTTCTAATTGTTGCATTGTCAAAATTCTATGAATAAAAATTGAAAAAAATGTGGCCATGAATGGGAAATCATTTGTGAACAGCAGAGTTACAATGAGGTTGGGTAACTGACTTATGGTGATTCCCAACCCATCTTATCTCCAGTGGGTCAGCTCCACACACTTTGCATTGTAGACATTCACCTCCTCTGCCGACTAATTGACAGCTTCCACCACACGCTGTGTTCTCCTACTGTATATCCTTAAAGTTTTCCATTAATACTTGAATAAGGATTAACCTCTCATCTTTATTTCTGAGAACACATGTGTTGATTATTGTCTCTTTAGGAATTATTGGCAGTGAATTCATATCATTTTAGTACTTTGTTTCTCCTGCAGAAAGATGATCAGTCAAAACTAAATATTGCTTGTTAAATTGGGATAGTATTGTAAAATGTACACTTTTTGAGTTAATGTGTGTATGCACTGTTTATTATTCTAAAAATATTATACTTTTCTCCCTTGTTTTATTTTGATTTTAAATAAATAATATCATAGACTCTTGGTCATGGTCTTGTCATTGTCATTTGTTTCCTTCCGCTCTCTCTCCCTCCCTTCTTTTTTCTCCCGTTTCCCTCTCTTTCTCCCTCCCTCTCTCCCTGCCTCTCTCCTTTCCTCCTTTCTTTTTTTCCCTTTCCTCTTGCTCTCTCTTCCTTCATCCCTACTATGTCTATTTTTTCCCCTTCCTTCCTTTTATTCATCAAGCTGTCATTTTTAATCTTCTCCCCCAGTCTCCTTTATCTGTTCCTCCTCCCTGTCTTTCTTGAAAATGAATTCATTGCCTTATTGAATAAGATATATATATATATATATATATATATATATATATATATATATATATATTACAAATGGCACAATAGAAAATACAGGTACATCTTAAACTTAGTGATTCTTCCTTCTCATTTTTCTTTGGATTTCCAATTACTAGTTTCTGTAGAGAATTTTGAAATTACATAGTATACATCTTCGTCTTTCCGGAACTTCACATACCACAATTTAGAGAGATAGATATATACCTCATTTGAGATACAGGACAGATATTTTATAGCTCATTCACTCAGAAATAGAAGAACACAATATCAGTTGAATCAAACAATTAGCCATAATAACAATAAATATCAAATAGCAGAATCGAACCACTTCCCCATTATATCCCCATCAAAAATGGAAGGTTAGCAATAATATAGGTTAATAGAAGGTAACAAAGCCCATCATTATGACTTATATTTAAAAAAATATGAGACAATATTAGTTAGCTTCTGTCTTGTAAGCTACTTCAAAAAATATTAAAATAGATTGGTAGAATGTTAGTAGTATTATTTAACAAAATCAATAGTAGGCTGAGTAGCCGCAGTATTATGGGGTTAATGTATATAAAATTAAATGCTTAAACAATGATCACTTATACAATTTGAACTAGAAATATCGTGTAGGAGAAATCAGGATTTTTTTTTTTCTCCTCTACACTTCCTTGTGTCTTATACCTACCAAAAATAGGGGACATTTTGTAATGTATTCAACATGGGGAAAAAAGACACTTTTTTAGTGTAATAGCATACAGAAGGGAGACTGGAGGGAGGATAGTTTTCTATAACATGAATGTTTAGATTGTTTTGTTCATAGTACACCCTCAGATGATACCACAAAGAGCCTTTTCTTCCTCCTCTTGCCCATCAATGAATCAGGAGACCATTTTTGCAGACTAACTAATGGACAAAGGATGAATGATGACTTATGTTGGAAGTTAGGCAAAAGAGAAAGAGGGGCCTGGGGGGTGGGAAATAGAAGGACTGAGGTATTTACATAATAAAAACAAAGAAAGGAAGAGAGGGGTCAAATATAAGATAGACACCTTTGGTAAACTCTGCATTGGCAAGTGGTCCTATTATCTCCTGTCCCAGATTCACATCTCTGTATGGATGGTTTTCAGACAGAGGGATAAGCACTGGCAGAAAGAGTCAAATCAGGTCAGGATGAATAGCACATTTTTGTCAGTATCATTTCAGTCATTCTCTGAGCCGTCTAACAAGGGTTTGGTCTCAGTAGCTTGAGTGCAGATAGCACCATACTGATGATGAAATTATCACAAGAGGCAGAAGACAGGTGTGTTTAGAATAGGTTTGCTCCTTGTAACTCACGTGTGTTAAGCTGCTATTGACACATGCAGGCTGCAGAACAGTAGTTAACAATGTTTCTTATACCTGCCTTTGGTTTCATACCAGTAGCAACAAGCTATAATATTATGATTCACTTTTATTGGCAGGCCCAGGAAACTAAACTTACCTTAGCACTAACTTTTGCTTTTCTCCAGAACCTAAAGAACACAAGAGGAACTTAAAAGATAAGTTCCAGCTAAGTGAATTTGTTTTCGCTCAATGAGTAGGACAAGAGCTATGAAAAGGGAAGAAGTATCAAATGGATCATAAGTTCAACAGCCTTTGTGGTGTGTTCTACATGAACAATTGGGTTAGCAGTCACATGGGGGGCCATGTTAAAAGATGCTAGTGGATTTTACCTGAGTCTTGAAATCCTATACATCCTTAAAATATAAGAGGAGGAAAATACAAAATAAGGAAAATTAGAATGTGTGTGGATTATTGTATTCTGAACAATATAATTATTACTAGCTCGTGAGGCCCCAAGTTTCAAGTATTCTGACATGGTCCATTGGTTTTCAAAGTCATGTTTATGGGATGAATCTATGGTTAGCTGTTGGCTTGCATCAGATTTTTCTGGGCATGAGCCATTGAGTTATAGTAACTGCTAAGGAGATATAAATGGTAAATTTAGATAACAAAATTATTTGTAGAGAAAGCTTGCACAAAGGTGCTAGCTGCTTGATGAAGCTGTTTTGAAATGGTTCCCTGACAGTTTTAAATTATTTCACACGTTTGTAAAATATAAGTGTTATATAGTATCTTGACAGAAAGTAAGCAAGTGTTGAGGAGAAATCTCTACTCCTATTGACTGGTCGGCCCAATAAGCTTCAGGGAAGTAAAGACATTTCAATGTTCAACAGGAATTGCAATCATGTCATGCAGGCCCATACCCATATTGTGCAACCTCTGCGTAAGAAGCCAGTGCCAGGGCCCCCTACTGAGGCAGGATGACACAGGCAGCCTCAGCACTAAGGAGAAGGGTGGAGCCTCCAGTCTTATCCACTGGTCTCCGGTGCCTTCAATCTCAGTTCCCTTGTGAGAAGCTGGTGATAATCATTAGCCCCTGGGGCGAAGAGCACACATCCCTTTTTTGTGAGTCTTTTTCTCACAGGTTCTGCTGATCTTCTGCTCTTATGTAATTTGACCCACATGATTTTGCACTGAGTTGCACTTAATCATTTTGTAGTATTTGTGGCTATCAATCTTTGCATATGAACTTGCTGAAAAGTCACGTAGTTGACATCCATTCAACTTTTTTAATTTTTTAAAAATACATTCTGTTGAAATTTGGTTGCATGTCATACTTGATAATCATGTTTGATGTTTAATATTGTAGCTATGTGTCTCTATATAACTTAGGCATCCAGACTTGTTTCCGTGTTCATATTACTGACTCTATATTCCTTTCCACAACTAACATTCAAAATACTTGCTTGGATAAAAGGAAGAGGCATTTTAAACTCCTTTTAAAGGGAAAATCACATCCTGTTTGATATATGACCTGCAAATATTTCTCTTGTATTTGTACCTTGAAAATTCCTATGTTACATTATTAAGCATCGCTCTTCTTTCTTCCTTTTTACTCAATATTAGAAAAACCAGTTATTATTTATGATTGTATTCTGACAATTACCATATTTTTGCCATGTATAACGCACACTCACATTTTTGGCCCAAACTGTCAGGGAAAAAATCTTTCATTTTAATTTTTTAATTTAAATTTTTATTTGTTTACATTTCGGTACTTGGTTTTTTTATATTATAAAGAATTTTAACATTTATGTTTGAACATGCAATACAAGAAATTTTATGTACCGATAACAAATTTATGATATTTGTACATCATAGAAGGCCAAGAACTTTCGTCACTGCAAATTCCTCATAAGTTCAACAAAACTGATTATCGTATTCCAGGGTATTATTTTGCAATGTAATTGGTTTCTAGAGTTATGCTTTTAACTCATAAGCATAAATAAAAGAATTAGAAACATTTATATAGCTATGGAATTAGTACTAGCCATGAAACTGCACACTAACTGTAAGCTATGATCACTCCATCAGCTTGATGAGATGGAAGTTCAAAGTCTTCTAGGACCATTTCCCAAGTATTTCAAAAACCAATGAAGTCATGCTCAGATTTTTCTCAAATACCTTTTAGCTCCACGAATTTATAAGTGCCATGTAAAATTCTTTCCATTGTGCCCTCTGCTAATGATTTTGTGACACTCATCATCCAAGTGTTAAATTTTCAGCTCTCCCCAATTACTTGTTTTTACCAGGAGTCCTGATGAAAGGGAGTAAGGATGTGAGGCCTTTTTGATATCATCAGAGCTTGCTGAAGCTCAGCAATACCTCTGCTTAGTCTGTGTAGCATTTTACCAACCCTTTCTACATGTTTTCTTCTCTTTTCCATGATTCTTGGAGTATGTGTCCTATTAGACAGTATATTTTATCTAAGTCACAATCTGTCCACACCACTTGTGGTCTCCTCTTGACTACCAATCGTGTTATTATCTACAGCCCATTTCCCATATACTTCTCTTAACTACCTTCTAACTTTCTGGAATTATTATTAATATTCCTCTCTGGTATTTACATAGAGGTGTTGACAAGTTATTAACTTCCAATGCTGCTTGGACAATGAGGTATCTGTTAGTTCTATTTCAATCTTCTAGGTTTTTCATGTCTCTCAACATCCAATTCCCCCTCTTACATCAGTAGGGGATGGAATTAAGTGGCCAAAAAAGCTTCACACTGTACAGAAACAGCAATTCCCTTCAAACGCCAGAAGTATTTCACTAAATGATCCACTATAATATAGACTTCTTACTCTAAACGATTCTCTAGCAAGCACTCTGACCTCCATTTATTCCACGACCTTCTTTATATCAGTTAACCAGATAAATTTATTTAGGTCTGGATCTCAGTTACACCCACATATTAAATCTTTCAGCAAATCCTCTTGACTCTTCCTTTGAAATATTCTAATCCGACTGCTTCCCGCCAGCCCCATCCAATACTATCACACTGATGTGAGCCAGCATCTTTCATCACCTGGACAGGTGTAACAGGCTGCTCACTGCTCTCTTTGCCTTCGTCTTTGCCTCTCTGCTGTCAATGTTCCATGCAGCTGCTAGAGTGACTTCAATTTTGTCAGATCAAGTGATTCCTCCAAAACTTCCCATCTCACTCATTCAAAATACTAACTTATGGCTTTTGCAAGGCCCTTGATGATTTGGCTCCCACCTGCTTCACTGACTATCTCTCCTACCATTCCTCTTGTCACCCACAGTAGCCTCCTTTCTGTCCTTAAAACTGCCATCATGTTTCCCCTCAGAGCTTTTGCACTTATGATTTCCTTCTGGAATACTCTGCCCCGTATATTGACATGACTTGTTCCATGCTCTCTTCCATTCAATTCCTTTCACTCTTCACTCAGTTTTTCACCTTATAAGAAAGCCATTCATTGGGCCAGCCCGGTGGCTCAGGCGGTTGGAGCTCCATGCTCCTAATTCCAAAGGCTGCCACTATGATTCCCATATGGGCCAGCGGGCTCTCAACCACAAGGTTGCCAGTTCAACTCCTCGAGTCCCACAAGGGATGGTGGGCAGCGCCCCCTGCAACTAAAATTGAACACGGCACCTTGAGCTGAGCTGCCGCTGAGCTCCCGGATGGCTCAGTTGGTTGGTGCGCATCCTCTCAACCACAAGATTGCCGGTTCGACTCCCGCAAGGGATGGTGGGCTGCACCCCCTGCAACTAGCAACAGCAACTGGACCTGGAGCTGAGCTGCACCCTCCACAACTAAGACTGAAAGGACAACAACTTGAAGCTGAACAGAACCATCCACCACTAAGATTGAAAGGACAACAACTTTACTTGGAAAAACATCCTGGAAGTACATACTGTTCTCCAGTAAAGTCCTGTTCCCTTTCCCCAATAAAATCTTTTTTAAAAAAGTGCCATTCATTGATATTTTATGAAATACCATTCGTTATTATTTTCCACCCACTTTTCCTTCTGCTTCATTTTGTTTTGAGTACTTATGGCCAGATAACATATTATTCATGAATTTGGTGACTTGCTGAAATAGTTCTTCCTCTTTATTTCTGCAATGTAAGCTTATCAAAGACAAGGACTTTTTTAGTCTGCCAAACCAAACACTATAGACTAGATGGATTAAACAACAGACATTAGTGTTAACACTTCTGGAGGCTGAAACACTGAGATCAGACTGCTGGCATGGTTAGGTTTTGGTGGGTGCTCTCTTCCTGGCTTACAGACAGCCTACTTCTTGCTGTGTGCTCACATGTCCTTTCTTCAGTGAATGCATATGGAATCGACAAAGAGAGATATTTTTCCCTCTTCCCCTTCTTATTAGGCTACCAGTCCTATCAGATTAGGACCTCACCCTTATCACCTCATTTAACTTAGTTATCTCCTAAAAGCCCTATCTCCAAATACGGTCATATTGGCCTTTAGGGTTTCAACACATGAATTTGATGGTGGGGAGGATGATTTAGTCCATAGCAGAAACTTTATTGAATTATGGAATGAATGCATAGATTTTTTTTTCATGGACCTCTTGTCTTATATGTAAATCAAAGAATGTGGTTGGACACCTATATAATATATGCAAGCATTCTGGGCACTTAGGAGCTCTTTGAACTTTCTATAACATTTAAGCATATATGGCTCATTTATGTCTGAACTTACACATATACACATACACACGATTCTGCGTGGAGACTGTTGCCTGCTCCATATGCCAGCATCTCTAAGTCTTAGCTATAGCCTAGCCAATGCTTTTTTCTATTCATCCTATGTGAAAACTTTATAGTCTCTTTCAAAGTTCTATATCTTTCTAAGAAGTCGTGGGGGAAGGTAAATATAGTCTTTTAGTTGGAATACCAGGTACTTTTCCAGAGCTGAGGACTTTATTTTATTTCCACAAATAGCATCGATCTGGAATGTGAGAAACAGTAAAAACAACACATGTTTAGGGTGGCTTGCATGCTTTTACTTTTGTGGTAAGATTCAGTTTCCAAAGTTTTTCTACCTTACCACTCATCTGTTCAATACTATTGTCATAGTTAGAGTTCCTCCTGATTTTGGAACAAGTCTCTTGGAGATTCATGTGATTTAGGGATTAGCCGATGCCTTTTACTTAAGAGAAATCTGGAGATCGTTACAGTTCATTTATATCAGTGAGCCAGTATCTGTGTGTTGCTAGATTGGGGTCTCAAATCAGTATTAGAAGAGCTGACCTCAGCCACTCTTTAGGGAAGAACTTGATCTTTCTGGGACTTTAGGTAAGGCCCACTTAATTATTACGTTACTTTTTGATGACAGAGTGGAAGGTTTTAAAATTGATGTAGACATCCCCTCCCACTGTCCTATCCTGTCATCTTGGGTTCTGCCCTCACATCCACTACCTGCATCAGCATACGTGGTACTTCCAGATTCCTACCTGCTTCTGAAAGCAAGAGCTTATTATAGGTGGAAGCTGATCATTCCATGTATTTTCCAAGCAAGTTTTCAGGGTAATTTTAGCTTACAAACCTAAAAGTGAGTTAAACAATAACAAAATGGTGGGAATTACTGACTTTCAAAGGCTTGCAAAGGGCACTCGTCCTCCATAGCTGGGTGGTGCTTTCTCTGGTTGATGTTCTTTGAAGTTCCCTGTAAAACCGAGATTTAGAGACATTTGTTGTACCTGTCTCTAGAGTTCTTTTACCACTGTTTTGTTTCTCCTTCCTGTTCTCAAAAGTGCCTTGCCCCCTGCCCCCGCTCCCATTGGGTTCACTCGCTGGAACCCAGTCAACTATACTTGCATTTTTGCTGTCTAAAAATAAATGGAGATACTTAATTAAGGGTGAGTCTAGCCCGACTTTTTCTTCTTTTTCTTCTTCTTCTTCTAATTCTTCTTCTTCTTCTTCTTCTTCTTCTTCTTCTTCTTCTTCTTCTTCTTCTTCTTCTTCTTCTTCCTCTTCCTCCTCCTCCTCCTCCTCCTCCTCCTCCTTCTTTTTCTTTTGATGTGACACTTTTCTCTAAGTCTTTCTGGGAAGGATTTTTTTTTTTTTTCTGACAGATTTTAGGAAATTTAGCCTCTGTGGTTCTGAATTCATTCATTTTATTCAAACTCCTGTTTAAACATTCCCATCAATCTGCCACATTTAAGGAGGCCCTGCCTTCCCAGCCTCATGGATGACTTCTAGAACAGTCACTCAGGCTTTTCATTAACCATTTCACTTATTCCCATGTATACCTTTGCAGCATCTCATTGGCATGCTTTAACTGGAGTGCAAAATCTCCTCCTATGGGATTGACATCTATTTCTACAAAAGATTTTTCCATTTTTAGGTCCACATAGTTGCCATTGCTTTATGGTTTCTATTTCCTTTCTTATGCTTGCTATTTCTTTGTTGATAGTCTCACTAAGTTCCTTGAGCATCTTTATAATCATTGTTTTGAACTCTGTATCTGGTGGGTTGCTTGCCTCCATTTCATTTAGTTCTTTTTCTGGAGTTTTCTGCTGTTCTTTCCTTTGGAGTATATTTCTTTGTTTTCTCATTTTGGCTTCCTCTCTGTGTTTGTTTCTATATATTAGGTAGATCTGCTACTGTGTTTTCCCAAAAATAAGACCTAACCAGAAAATAAGCCCCAGCATGATTTTTCAGGATGACATCCCCTGAACATAAGCCCTAATGAGTCTTTTGGAGCAAATATTAATATAAGACCTGGCCTTATTTTTGAGGAAACATGATATGTCTCCCAATCTTGGTGGGTGGTCCTATATAGTGGGTGCCCAGTGGGGCCCTGGCAGAGTGTCCCTGGTTAACTATTCTGGGTGTTCCAGGAGTGTCCCTTGTGGGCATTGCGTGTACCCTCCCAGTTATAGTTGAACCTTGATTGCTATTGGCATGTCATTGGGTGGGATTGACCCTCAGGGTGACTGGCTTGGCCATATCCACAGCTTACAGGCTGTGGGGAGCTCCCCCACTGAGTGGTATTCACTCAGCGGGCTCTGCTGCTTGTTGAGACTGCCCTTTGTGTGTGCTGCTTATAGGGATAATTGGGCAGTGCTCTGCTATGGTCTGTGGCCAACTTACAAGTATGTTGTTTGTAAGGCCTCTTAGGAAGGGATCTGGTGCAGGCCCAGGTCACTCACTGCCTGTGACCAGCCAGGGACTACCTGGTAGGAGCTATAAAGTGATTCACAGTTGTTCACTGCCTGTGCTAAATCTGGAGGCGTGGGGGAGAAGCCACACCGGAAACCTAGAACAGCTGCCACCAGAATCTGGTGGTAGCTCCAAAACAAGCTGGGACACCTCGAGACCTGCTGCCACATGTTGACTCCCTTAAGGTTCTGCTAAAGCATCATGGGGTATACAAGTCGGTTGACGCAGGGTCTCCGGGAATCACTAAGATGGGAAGAGTTGTGGTCACCAGGTTAGTGTATATTCTGGTTTGGTGCCAGTGCTGAGCCTGAAGCTACTCCGCAAAAGTCTCAGAGTACATCTAGGCCAATCACCGCCAACCTGGGGCCCACAGATTCTGATAGTTTTCCAAGAAAGAGTGCAGTGTGGCTGGGACTGGCTGCTTGATGAGAAAGTGCCTCCAGCTTTGGGGAAGTTGGGTAGGGCCTGATCCCAGTGAGTCAGCAGGGCGGAGCAGCAGAGCTCACCAGACCAATCAGATTCAGATTTGGCCTGTGGAGGCGGGCTTAACACAGGAAAAATGGGCCTGCTTGCTCGCGGCACAGAAAGAGGACTTTCTCACAGGGAAGTGGCGACTGTCCTCCAGCCCTGGCCCCAAAGTCACACATCTCAGTCTGCCCCCCACATGCCTCTGAAGCCCCCTGAGTCACCATCCCTTCGCTGGAGCCCAAGGTGAGTGTCTGTGAGCAAGTGAGTCTGTGCAGGAGCCGTTTAAGAGAATTCTGGGTTTTCCGCAGGCTTCTGGCTGGTCAGATTCTCTTGATTTTCACAGCCAGATGTCGTGGGGGCTCCTCTTTTTAGCACCAGTACTCTGGACAGGGGAGCTGGTGTGGGGTTAAGGACCCTCACTCCCACTGGGGAACCTCCGCAGCTGAGATATCCCTTCCAGTTCTCAACTGCCAAACAGAGGTTCGGGGCCAGCTCGTTTCACCTCTCCGCCACTCCCGCCAGTCTCAACGTGGTTTCTTCTTCATGTCCTTAGTTTCAAATTTCTGTTCAGCTAGACCTCAGCTGGTTCTCTAGGTTGATTGTTCTATAAATTATTTATAATTTTAATGTGTTTATGGAAAAAAAAACAGGCACAGTATTTATTTCCTCCACCATCTTGGATCCTCCTGGGGTTGCATTATTTTCTAGTTTTATCTCCACTGGGTTTTAAAGAAGCCTATCAGAGGACATCAATTTCAAGGTCACTTGAATTCACTGTTTGAGTCTAGGACTAGCAGTGCCTTCTCTAAACTCACATCTGTTGATGGTGCAAAGGTTATTTCCCTCCAGCTTTATTGAAATATAATCTACATATGATACTGCCCATAAGTTTAAGGTATAAATGTAATGATTTGATATACGTATATATTCTGAAATGTTTACCACAATAAGGTTGATTAACACATTCACCTCACTTAATTCCCATTTTGTTGTTGTTATGGTGAGGACATGGGAGCTTAGAATAGAGGAAGTTTCAAGTGTACAGTATTGTTAACTATAGTCACCGTGTTATGTATTAGATCACCAGAACTTATTCATCTTATAACTGAAAGGTTTTACCACTTTCACTTGCCACACCCCAGCCTTTGGCAACCATCATTCTACTTTCTGTTTCTATGAGTTCAGCTTTTTTAGATTCCACATATAAATGAGATCAGGCAATATGTGTCTGACTTATTTCAGTTAGAATAATGCCCTCAAGGTCCATCCATGTTGTCACAAATGGAAGGATTTTCTTCTTCTTTATTGATGAATACTATTCTGTTACAAATATACACCACATTTTCTGTATCCATCCACCTGTCAGATACTTAGGTTGTTCCCATGTCTTAGCTATTGTGAGTAATACTGCAATGAACACAGAAGTGCAGATATTTCTTTGACATAATAATTTCACCTCCTTAAGGTATACACACAGAAGTGAGGTTACTGAATCATATGGTAGTACTATTTTAATTTTTTTGAGCAACCTCCATACTGTTTAACATAGTGGCTGCACCAATGTAGATTCCTATCAACAATGCACTGAAGTTCCCTTTCCCCACATCCTCACCAGCATTGTTTCTCTCTTGTCTTTCTGATAATAGCCATTTTAACAGGTGTGAGATGATCTCTCATATGGTTTTGATTTGCATTTTTCTGGTGATTAGTGATGTTGGATATCTTTTCATATACTTGCCAGCTGCAAAGTGTTTTTCACTGTGTGTGGCTATTGTTCCAAAATCAACTTGCTCAAGCTCTAAAGTTACTAAGCAGTTAGCAATACAAATGTGTAGTGTACCATGACTCAAATCATAAACATAGTTGCCCCTCTGCCCTCACAAATATAGCCATGATATTCTAAGTCTTATCACTTTGTGAGACTTTCTTGTGGTCATGTTAAAATGAAAATCAAAATGATCACTTCTGCCTATTAGAGTGTCTGATTTCAAGGTAAGATCATTTTGCAGTTTGTCCTGAATTTGCTGGATTAATAGTAACTTTCTTTGCCAAAAGGCAAAACCACACTTTTCATTCCTTTGTCATTTCTCTAAATATTTATGACCATGGATGGTGTGGGGACAGAGCCCCAGAGAGTAGTTTACAGGCTCTCGGCCTCACGTGGAGGAGTGCTGGCTCGGGTAGTAGATGGCCATCAGCTGTGGCTGATTGGCCGTCAGCTGTAGCCAGTTAGCCAATTAGCCGCTAATATAACTGCTGCGGCTACGGAGGAGAGTGGAGGAGAGTGAAAGAGAGTCGTCGGTGGGTTGCAGACAAAAGGGACAGCAGGTCGCACGTCCAGTGAACCCAGCCTCCAGTGAGACCGTAGTGGTATGACTCCCCTACCTATGGCTCCGTGGGTGTTCCTTTTTGGCCTCACCATATCCTGTGTTATGTGGGGAGCGGGACCAGAGACCCTGCAGGCCTCCCCGCACGACAGATGGAATGGGTGTCATATATAAGTACAGCCACTACCTGAGACTCTGCATTGTTTATTGCTTTGTCTGCTACTCTTAACATTCTTCTGTTACATCCTACTGCTTTTACTGTTGCTCATTTCTTTTGGCACCAGGTTCTCTGATTATCCTGAGTCCCTGTATCACTTGGTGGTCTCCTTTGGAGACTGTTCTTTGCATGGCCCGTCGACACACGCTTGTACCACTACTGATCGTGTCTTCCAGTTCTGGGGCTGGTAGCACTTTATTCATATTTCCCATGAATGGTGCTCACCTGTGCTTGACTTCTGAACTCCCTGAGACTAGGGTTATCTCTTCTCTTCACTGCTTAAATCTCCTTGCCCTTGCTCACTTTTCTGTCTTTCTGACTAATGCTAAAAAAAAATCTTTCTTTTTCTTTGCTAAAATCTTTTTTAGGATTTTTCTATAACACTGTGGCTTAGGCCTTGGTTATAAAATTGTTGACATCTTCCTCCCCAGACTTCTCTTTTCTTGGATACATAGATGCTCAGAAAGGATGGTATTAGGTCAAGAGATTGTCAAATACAATTTTACAGTGTACCTGGAATGTTGCTTTCTCTGACATTTAGGACCTTTTATGGCATCAGCCCACAATTGCCAAGAAGACTCCATTCTCATTGATGATGGATGTTGTAGCTCCTTAAATTTGACTTCTAAGCCTCCAGTTCCTCCACTCCCCACTCGCCCAGTATGACAGTCATGTCTACAGCTGTCTCAATAACAAATACAGTAATTAACATTAATTTTTTCCAAAGAGCTCCTAGATATCATGCAGACTAAGAATGTGGTATCACAGAAATCCCAGGTAAAGAGACTTAGAGCCCAGAGCACCAAGAGAAACTCTTTGGAAGGCTGGGAAGTAGAGTTGGAAGGGAGGGATTGTCTAAAAATACATAACCGAATCCCAGACTCACCACCATCAGGATTCCTTGTTATGAGTATTATCAACTTTTTCTGCCACCCACATTATATTTCATTCCAAGTATAAACTCAAGGAACCAGAATTAGTGATTAACATCATCCTCACGTGTTCAGTTCTTTTTTTTTTTTTTTTTCCCCTAATCCTGCCTTTGTGTTTTTCACATAGTCTACTCTCCTGAACTGCAGTGCCTCATGTCTTTTAATTATTGTTTACAATGGCCTGATTTGGAAAAGTAGGTGCCAACCACCTTACCTTTATAATAATGAGCAGCATATGAACACATCCAGGGGCATACAAAGTGCTATTTATTAGAAAAATAAACTGCTTAAAGGAGGCATTTGGTACATGTTGATTGGAAGGATGTACAGCTGTGGGCATGACTAGATCTTCATTAACCAGCAGAACCTGATGAAAGGAGACTTTTCTCATCTCCATTGTAGGGGAGCCTTATATCACAGCCCAGAACAAAAGATAAGATAGAGACAGATCTGAGAAACTAAAGGAACTCAATATGGGACTGTTGCCAGAGTCTCATGGGGCTGTCCAATAGAGGACTCCACCCAGAGCACCAGTGACCATGTTCTGGTCTCCATGCAAGAAAGAATTCAAGAGCAAGACAGATGCAGAAAAGGACAGGAAGTTTACTGAAATGAAAGTACAAACTTGAGAGGGAAGTGCAGGGAAGTCAGAGATTGAGTTGCACTGCAGGAAGTCCTGATCGGGGTATTTATCTGCCCCAGGGGACAGAATTGGTGACATCCCATTGACATGGCTAGTCAATTTCTTCCCAGTAGGTGGGATGCTCAGTTCCCTACTTTTTCTTCTTTATTTTGTTCTTCTGGAATTGTCACGGTGCTAAATGAATGCTGGGAGTCATAGTAACCACAATGTAAATGACATTATAATGACTTAATTAGCTAAAAGTCAAGTCTGGGTCATAAGGATTCGCAGAGCTGGATGAGACTGGTTCTTGTTATTTTTCTCCAGCTACAGGTGCTGCATACAGTCGCTTGTTACTTCTGTGTAATCAGGGAGTTGCCTTGGATTGTATCCTGGCAGGGGTGGTCAATTTCCTAGGCTACTTATCCTGACTCAGGACCTCTTAATGTGGAGGCAAATAGTTCTTTAAACTTTAATAACCCTTTGGTTCTTGAGTAACATATTCATAATGATCATCTTGAGCTACTTTTATTGCATATATTGTTTAGATATTAAAACGTTAATATGATAGTAAATCCCTAAGAGATTTCCATGTATGTACAACAATTAAAATTTTAAAATGATGAATGCTAAGCTTCAGTTATCTAGAAAATGCATTTCTGTAGAATACCTAATTTCCTAATGCTACTGAATGAATGAAATATTATTAGCTAATTTTTACTATGTGCCACTCATAACATAGAGTACAATAGATAATTGCTTGCTTATGAAAATCATTATGACACCAATGATGACAGGTGAAGTTAACATAATGAGAGAAGCAGAGTGGAGACATGCAAATTAGGAAACGTTTGAATGTCTGGTTGGGGTTGTCCCTGAGACTGAGCTCTGTCTCTGTACTTTCTATATTTTATGTATTTTCATGTAATATCTACCGTATCTGGTGCTTTTTATTCCTTCTTGTGGATTTATATTTCCAATAGGTAACATTTTCTTTCTGCTTAAAATATTTCCTTTAATATGTTTTGTTTCTAGTAATACATTCTTGCAGCTTTAGTATGCCTTTATTTTTAAATGTTAATGTTGCCTTTATTTTAAAAAATGTGTTGAGGTGAAATTCATATAAAATTAATCATGTCAAAGTCAACAATTCAGTGGCATTTAGTATATTCACAATGTGTGACTACCACCTCTATCTAGTTCTAAAACA
Source organism: Rhinolophus sinicus (assembly GCF_057876585.1). Taxonomy (NCBI): domain Eukaryota; kingdom Metazoa; phylum Chordata; class Mammalia; order Chiroptera; family Rhinolophidae; genus Rhinolophus; species Rhinolophus sinicus. The sequence continues at coordinate 89,767,009 of NC_142502.1, forward strand.
TTTCCATCACTCCAAACTCCCTCATTCACTGTATAGTAACTATACCTACTGCCCACTCCCTACTCTCCCTAGCCTCTGGCAATCTCTCTACTCTACTTTCTGTCTCTATGAACTTGCCTATCCTAGGTATTTTATAAGAGTAGAATTATATAATATTTTTCCTTTTTTGTCTTGCTTCTTAGCATGATATTTTAGAGATTTATCCATGTGTCATGTTTTATTTCATTTTATGGGTGAATAATAGTCACCCATGGACCTACCAAATTTGTTTATTCATCCATTGATAGACATTTGGGATATTTCCACCTTTTGGCTATTAAAAACATGCTGCTATGAACATGTGTGTACATGAAAATAGTTACTTAAATAAGTATATGTACATGCATAGTCATAGCAGCATTGTTCTCAATACTCAAAAGGTGGAAATTATTTCTTCTTATTTTCTTATGCATGGGGTTTATTGAACATCTTGAATTTCTGCATTTGTAATTTTCATCAAATGACTCTGGGTGGTGAACACACAATGTGATATATAGATGATGTATTACAGAATTGTATACCGGAAACCAATGTAAGTTTACTAACTATTGTCATCCCAATAAACTTTAATTTAAAAAAAATTGAAAATTGTGAAAGCTGTTGTTTTCTCTTGCCGTTCCTCTCCTTCAAGGAATCCTGTTATATGTTTATTTGGTTTTCTGATGTTGCCCTGCAGCTCACTGATAATTTTTTTTTTTTCTAAACTTCTTTTTTCTCTGTGTTTCATTTTGTATAATTGATATAGCTGTCTTCAATTTCACTAATCTTTTCTCCTCCGATATGTAATTTGCCATCAATCCTTACCAGTGTGTTACTCATCACAGATAATGTAGTGATTTGTTATGAATATTTTAATAGTCTTATCTGATCATTTTAAATTCTGTGTCAGTTCTAGTTTAGTTTTGATTGATTGACAATTTTTTGCCCTCACATGGGTCATATTTTCACGCTTCTTTGCAAGTCTGAAAATCTTTGATGGGATGCCAGACATTGTGAAGGCTGCCTTATTTGGGATGGATATTCTTGTTTTTTTTTTTACATATTTTTGAAATTTGATTTGGGACTTTGTTAAGTTACTTGGAAATAGGATGATCCTTTGGGGTCTTGCTTTTAAGATTTGTTTGGTGGGACAAGAACAGAATTTAAGTCTAGACCTAAACAGTCCTCATTACTGAGGCAAGAATCTGAGTACTCTACTCAGTACCCCATGACTCATGAGAAGTTTCATTTTAGCTGATGGAAGCCAGCATGATTCCTGGCCCTTGACACTGTTTGGTCTAATCATCCCAGATGATTCTTCTCCAACCTTGGATAGTTTTCTCACACACTTTTACCCATCAGTACTTTGCTGAATATGGAAGATGATGCTCTACAATTCTCCAGAGGTTTCTCTTTTTGCAGCTTTCTCCTCTCTGGTAGTCTGTTCTGCACAGCCTTGTATCTTGATTCTTCCCAGACACACAGTTCTTAAATGTAGGGAGTGAGCTGGCTCTGCCTCAGTTCCCTCTGTCTGCACTACATCTAGAACCCCTGTCAAGCTGGTTACTTGGGCTAACCACCAGGCTTACCTCCTTTGTTTCACATCTCACAGAAATTGTTAGTTATCCTTAGTTGTCTGATACCCATTGCTTTGAAAACTGTTATTTTCTGTATATATTGAGTATACTTTTATTGTTTGTTTGCTTTATGCATGGGATTAAATCCAGTCTCTGTTATTTCATTTTGGCCAGACTCAGATGTTCTTTCTCACCAGTCAGTTATACCCTCCCTTCATTCTCTGAACCATTCTAGCTTCCCGCCAAGAAATTTCTTTTTTTGTCTAAGCTGATTTAATTTGAGTTTCTCCAACTTATGTCTAAAAAATCATGATTAATGAACAGGTGATGATCAAATAACATACATGAATTTATAAACTTGAATGGCATATGTATACAGAATCCATTTAATCAAATTAATAAGTAATTGTTTAAAATCTTTAGTGCAATTCTTTTTTTAATGGTAGACCCAATTTTGGTTAAAGGGCTGATGAAAGAAAGCAAAAATTTTAAACTTCTTGACTTTATATAGCTTTGGAGGAAAACCTCATAATGGTATCATAAAATCCACAGCAACAGAAAATTTCCCTCTTGGTTTCTGTGTTATAATTGACAAAATCCTTGCTGCTTCTAGCAAATGTAACTGACCAAATTCGTCATAAAACGCAGAAGCAGCATAAAATATAGGTTCATTAAGACATCAGATACTATTAATATGACTATTGCCTGTCTACTTGGGTCCCTAAGACTTTTCAGACTTGACATGAAACTTTGCTATGTTATAGATACTGGTTCAAAAATATCTCCATATTTAATCATTGCAGGTCCCATTTATTCCCTATTGTCTATACATGAATCATCAATTCTTTGGGGAAGTGTTTTGTGGTGCAAATGCTCCAGGCTTTTTTGGGCTATTTGTCATAATGGTGTGAGAAATTATAACTCTGACCTCATAGAGTGAAGCATCAGTAACTTAGCAGATTGACAGGACTGGGACCAAGTGCACAGAAATCCTTGAGATGTAAGGGGCTGTTTAGGTAGCTTTCAAGCTGCTTGACATTCTTTTGACCCATGTCACTATTTATTTTTCTATCATGATTTGGTCATAGAACTATGTGTTACTGGGAAATTTCCCTAGGTAGTTTAAGCACAAGGAAAAAATGTTAATTTTCTTCTCCGTGCTTTCACAGAATGTTTTTGCTACCTGGCATTTAAACGGTAGACTAAAAGCGAAGATTGGATTGAAAAATAACAAACAGTGTTCTATCTCATGGCTGCAGACAAGGTGCACAGCGCACTGAAAAATTCCATCTAAAATTGGAACTTGGTCTATAGGAATAGAAAGATCTCTAAAATTTTGAGAAGAGGCAAAATAAAGAACAAGAGAAATAGCATGAATCCAGAAATGCATTTATGGGATCAAAACTCTGATTCCTATTAACAGTAATGTTTTGCTAATAAAATTGAACAATGTATATTTAGAAAATGCAATAAGTGGAAAAAGAAAAGACCATAGACCTGCTTACTAAGTATTAATTTTCTCAAGGATCAAGATGACACATTTATCAAATTTATGTTTGATATCAAGTTGGGCGAAACTGTGAACTTGCTAGGTGCCAGAATGTGGAGTCAAAATAAATTTAATGAGAAAAAAAAAAAAAAAAAGATCTTCATAGGCTGAAATATTGGGTCTAATTTAATCATTTTACTAGATGAAATTTATGTCACAAAATGCAAAGTTCTTTACTGGGATTTGCAGTAGGGGAAACATGTTTGTGTGTCTATGTAGGTGTGTGTGTCTGTGTTTATATGTGTATATATGTGTGTGTGCATCTGTGTGTGTATATATATATATATATATATATATATATATACATATATATGTATTTGTAGTGAAAATATCATTTACACATATAATGATAATATAATCATTAACTGTCAAGTAATGTGGGAAGCTATTTATATACACTGTCTCATTTAATTTTTATGATCACTTGAGAGTATTATTACTCTTATTAATTCAATTCTATAAATGAAGAAATTGACCCTCAGAGTGAAAAGTGACAGTGTCAAGACACGAACCTGGTCCTGGGTTCATCTGATGACAAAGACTATACTGTTATCCATATTCTGTTGCTTCCTTGTAGCTTTTTCCTGGCTTTTTCCTTCCTTTATGTACAGGATCCTCCATATGGACATGGGTGGGAGTTACAGAAGGGCCATTGTTAAACAGCAGTGGACAACATGTGGGTCTGGACTCTCTGCTCATGCAGCTTGTTATACCCTCTGTCCATGCTGTATTAGTTTGCTAGCACTGCTGTAACAAAACACCACAGACTGAGTGGCTTCAACGACAGAAGTTTACTTCCTCGTAATTATAGAGTCTAGAAATCCAAGAGCAAAGTGTCAGCAGGATTGGTTTCTTCTGAGGGCTTCTATGCTTGGCTTGCCTTGTACATGACCATCTTTTTCTGGGTGTTTTCCCATGGTCTTCCCTCTGTGTGTTTCTGGGTCCTAGTTTCCTTATAAGTATACCAGTCATTTTGGATTAGGAACCACACATAAAACCTCATATTACCTTAATTATTTTTTTTAATTAAAGTTTTTTGGTTGACAACTGTTAGTAAAGTCACATAGGTTTCAGGTGTATAATTCTGTAATACATGATCTATATGTCACATTGTGTGTTCACCATCCAGAGTCAGTTCTCTTTCCATCACAGTACATTGGATCTCCTTTACCCTTATCTACCATCCCCCCAGCCCCCTTACCATCTGGTAACCACTAAACTGTTGTCTGTGTCTATGAGTTTTTGTTTCTACATTTATTTGTCTTGTTCTTTTGTTGTTTTTAGTTTTATAGCCCACACATCAGTGAAATCATATAGTTCTTGACTTTTTCTGTCTGACTTATTTCGTTTAGCATAATAATCTCAAGATCCATCCATGTTGTCACAAATGGTTCTATTTCATCTTTTCTTATGGAAGAATAGTATTCCATTGTGTGTATATACCACATCTGCTTTATCCAATTATCTTTCGAGGGACACTGGTTGTTTCCATGTCTTGGCCACCGTAAATAAAGCTGCGATGAGCATTGAAGCATATATATCTTTACTGATAAATGTTTTCAGATTTTTTGGGTAGATACCCAGGAGAGGGATTGCTGGGTCACATGGTAGTTCTAGTCTTACTTAATTACTTCTTTAAAGGCGCTATCACCAAATATAGTCACAGTCTGAGGAACTGGGGGTTATGATTTCAATATATGAATTCTGGGAAAACAGAATTCATAATACATATTTATGCTTGATCTGGGTGTATCACTTCATTTAATTGCTGCATCTCTGCCTAATTTTATGATTTGAAAGGGCTGAAAGAACTCAGCTCAAACTGAGATATTTAAGATGGATATTTAGTTGGTGTCTTATGGTCAAATTCTCCATTTCTACCAGAGCCCAAGAGCATGCTACACGCTGTTTCTCAAATTATGTCTTAATCACCACTGCATATAACAAAGCCTTTTTTCAGAATCCCAGGGGCTTGCATTGTAATTCTTTTTCTAAATCATTTCCTATCACTGATACCATGGGATCTTCTGGGTCTTAATGTCATAGAATCTGCTGAATCATATGGCCCACATGGTAGTACATCTAGCCCTAAAACATGAATTTGGTGGGGTGCCCATTCTTGCTCTAGATCGACTCAAAGATGGCAGGCTAACGAGTGTTATGTTTCCTTCCTCATGGTAGGAGGTGAAAAATTCAATCATTTGCCTTTTATTTTGAAAGGACTGTGACTAATGAATTCCTAAAACTTTTACAAATATGATAAGCCCATGAATGTTCATAGGGTTTATCTCTGCTTTCTGAAGCACACTTGTCTCTCTAAATGCTAGCAATTTCTTGTTCTTCCAACTCAATGAGCATATAATCAATGTGATGAAGCAACATGATTTTTTATGGGAAGTATAAAGACACACCTCATCTCTTTATTTTATGACAGAACTGTAATTAAGGTAGCCCTTGCAGGAAATGGCAAATGTATATTATTGCCCCTTCCATGTGAATGAAAATATATCTAATTCTTCTTTCTGAATGGAAGTATTGATTTACCAAATCAGCAGCCTGATAGCATACAAGGAATCTGAGGCTATATTAATTACTGTATAAAAAAGATATCTGGCACAGAGGCTGCCATAGAGGCCACGAGTTGGTATAGTTTGTGATACTCTAGCTCAACTTTGAATAGCATGAGCCATTGCTTTTTCCACCCTTGTAGGAGACATCCTTGTAGTCAATTAACAGCATTTCCTGGAATCTTTGGCAGGGTGTTAAATCTTTTATTTCTGAAGTAGCCTTTTAATACACGCTCACACATATCTATTCAATTTTATGTATTAAAAATTAATTTTTAAAAATTAATTTCAGGGGAGACTTTTTGATCAAGCTCTCTTGAAAGCTACTCCCTTACTCCTCTGGCTCCTGCTGGCCCATGTTGACTAGGTCTCCCCTCTCCTTTAAGGTTGAGTCCCTTTCCTCTCTTATCAGTCCCTGAATGTCTTGGCTGGGTCATGTTATAGGCCTAGAGACCAGGAAGGGAGATGGGGTGAATCCTAAGCTGTGTGTGTATGGGGGTGTGTGGTGTGTGTGTGTGTGAGAAAGAGAGAGACAGAGACAGAGACAGAGACAGAGACAGAGACAGAGACAGAGAGAGAGAGAGAGAGAGAGAGAGAGAGAGAGAGAGAAAGAGAGAGAGAAGTTATTTTGTGGCAGAGAAGGCTCTGCATTTGCTTTACAAAAGGGGAATGTTAACTCTTAATATCAAAAGGTGGGTAACTTCTGCAGACCACAGGGTTCAAAGTGTTCTAAATATGCAGAATTTTCAGGGACATATACCTAGACATGTTTACGAAACGTCAAAATGCTATTTATTTTACATCCAGGGCCAGGACTTTGGCATAATAGAGCTGACTTAGTTGGGTTTTAAGCTTCAATGGACTTAATCTAACTCTTATTAAGTTCTGGTTCTTGTCTTCAATTTTCCCTGTCCTCTTACAGGAGACGAGAGTTTCTACATAAGCTACTGGAGAGGTCCAAGGCTGTCAATATTTGTTTTTCAATTACTTTTTGAAGGTCCATAACTTTTCACTGTCTTTCTAGGATGTCAATGGTGCTTAGCAGTAGTGTTCCCATACCCATCCTTTTGAAACATCTGATACACTGTGGTAGTTCGAGCATTCCCCTCCATTGGCATGTCCTCCCAATTTACCATCAATGAGAGTTTTAACAATTGGACCACCACCTTGAGCCTGGGACTTTCTGTGTTTACCTACTACGAGTAATGGTGTCTTCATTGACATATGGATAGTGAGTAATTTAGCTGCAAAACCACATGATATCACTTTCTTTTTTTGAATATTCCTGGTGCCAAATATTATAGTACAGTTCTCTGGAAGCATATACTGAGATGAAGTTTTGTGCAGGCAAATGATTAGATAATAGTATCTGGGGAAAAACAGAATCGTTGGGAGGTAAAGGGTGGGATTAGATAACAGCATTGGGCAAAATGAGAAGCTGAATTGCCAGGTAAGCCCAACAAAGCTGGGGCCTTTAGAAGGCTGGAGCATTTCTAATGAAGGTTTGATCAAGTTGACTCATGGCCAAAATGTCCAGACTCTATGACACTCTATAGCTCATTCACCCCCACACCCCGACCCCCCGCCAATAAAAGAAGGTTGTATCCTTGGACACAGCATCACTCTGGTAGCTGAGGAAACCTTGGAAGAACTGACAGATGGAGGATATTTGCCACAGTACCTGGGGCATCATAGCCTTTCTCGAAGTGGGGTATTTGCAGTATATCTCCATGTGTAACACAAGAGTCAAGTTATGTTCTTTTCTCATATCATACCTCCCACAAGAAAACAGATTCCAGATGAATCAAATAGCCAAATCACTGTCAATTTCTAAGTCGACCATTAAAAAATTTCCTTATAATTTTTTCCTAATCTTAGCCTGTTCGCTCATTGTACTAGCATGATTTTGTTTTACAGAATAAATAGTCTCTAGTGTGTTATTGAGAATATGTTCCATTCCAGTAGATTTTTTTCTGTTTATTTACTTTCTGACAGAAAATCTATAGAGTAATAAAGTGTATCCTCCATATATGAATGCTACTCTGCTTTCTCTGGGAAACAGAATTATTTTAATAGGCATTTATAAGGAGTGGGAACATGTCAGTTTACCCTTGGCTTACTTGTATTTATTTATTTTTCCAATTTTTTAAATTAGTTTCAGACATACAAAACAACATAGTGATAAGACATTTACATAACTCACAGTGATAACCCCAACAAGTCTACTACTCATCCGGCACTGGATGTAGTTATGACAACATTATTGACTATATTTCCCATGTTGCACCACACATCCCTGTATTTTTTAAAATTATAGTTGATATGCAATATTATTTTATATTAGTTTCAGGTGTACAGCACAGTTGTTAGACATTTATATAATTTATGAAGTGATCCCCCACAATAAACACATCTGACACTATACATAGTTCACACAATACTATTGACTATATTCCCCATACTGTACTTTACATCCCTGTGACTCTCCTATAATTATCAACTTGTACTTCTTAATCCCTTAACCTTTCTCACCCAGCCCCACTAACCCCCCTCCTATCTAGTAACCATCAGTTTGTTCTCTGTATTTATGAGTCTGTTTCTGTTTTGTTTGTTTATTTTGTTCTTCAGATTCCACATATAAGTGAGATCATATGTATTTGTCTTTCTCAGACTGACTTATTTCACTTAGCATGATATGTTCTGGGTCCATCCTGTTGTCACAAAAGGTAAGATTTCATTCTTTTTATGGCCAAGTAATATACCATTATATATGTACTAGTACTTCTTTATCCAGTTGTCTATTGATGGACACATGTGTTGCTTCCATATCTTGACCATTGCAGATAGTGCTGCAATGAACATAGAGGTGCATATATCTTTTCAAACTAGTGTTTTGGATTTTCTCAGATAAATACCCAGAAATGGACTTGCTGGGTCATAAAGTAGGTCTATTTTTAATATTTTGAGGAACCTCCAAACCATTTACCATAGTGGCTGCACCAATCTGCATTCCCACCACCAGTGCATGAGGGTTCCTATTTCTCCTCATTTTTGACAGTACTTGTTATTTGTTGATTTTTTTATTATGGCCATTCTGGTAGGTGTGAGGAGATATTTCATAGTGGTTTTAATTTGCATATCTCTGATCATTAGTGACATTGAGCATATTTTTGTATATCTAGTAGTCAGATGACGCTCTGGAGAAATGACTATTCAAGTCTTTTTCCCATTTTTAAATTGGATTGTTAGTTTTTTTGGTGTTGAGTTGTATGATTTCTTTATAAATTTTGGATATTAACCCCTTATCAGATGTATCATTGACTAACATCTTCTCCCATTCAGTAGATTGTCTTTTTGTTACATTGGTGGTTTACTTTGCTATTAAAACAAACAAACAAACAAAAACAAACACAAAAAAACTGCTTTTGCTGTGTCCCACATATTTTGGGTCATTGTGTTTTCATTTTCATTTGTCTCAAGGTGTCTTTTGACTTCTTCCTTTGATCTCATTGTTAACCCATTCATTGTTTAGTAGTATGTTATTTACCTCCATGTGTTTGTGTGCTTTTCGGGTTGTTTTTTTTTGTAATTGAATTCCAGTTTCAAACCATTGTGGTCAAAGAACATGCTTGATATGATTTCAATCTTCTTAAATTTGTTGAGAATTGTTTTGTGGCCTAACGTGGTCTATCTTGAAAAATGTTCCATGTGCACTTGAAAAGAATGTGCATTTTGTTGCTTTGGGATGAAATGCTCTAAAAATATCAATTAAACCCATCCAGTCTAATGTGTCACTTAAGGCCACTGTTTACATGTTGACTTTCTGTCTGGAAGATCTGTCCATTTGTCTCAATGGGGTGTTAAAGTACCCTACTATGATTGTGTTACTGTTGATCTCTGCTTTATGTCCATCAATATTTGTTTTATATGTTTAGGTGCTCCTATGTTGGGTGCATAGATGTTTATGAGGGTTACGTCCTCTTGTTGGGTTGATCCCTTTATCATTATATAATATCCTTCTTTGTTTCTTATTATAATCTTTATTTTAAAGTCTATTTTGTCTGATTTTTATTGCTGTCCGAGGCTTGTTTTCATTTCTATTTGCATGAAATATCTTTTTTTACTCCTTTTTTATCCAGTCTATGTGTGTCTTTCAATCTGAGATGGGTCTCTTGTAAAGTGTATATGTATGAATCTTTTCTTATCCATTCAGGTACCCTCTGTCTTTTGATTGGACCATTTAATCCATTTATATTTAAACTAATTATTTATAGGTATATAGTTATTGCCATTTTATTATTCATATTACTGATCTTCTTTTGCTTGTTTTTTGTTTTCTCCCTTCTTCTTAAATTAGTCCTTTTAATATTACTTATTATACTGGCTTGGCAGTAATGAATTCCTTTAGGTTTTTCTTGTTTGGGAAATTCTTTATCTCTTCTTCAGTTTTAAATGATAATCTTGCTGGGTAGCATAGTCTGGGTTGTAGACCCTGGCTTTCATCACTTTGACTATTTCTTGCCATTGTCTTCTGGCCTACAAAGTTTCTGTTGAGAAATCAGCTGATAGTCTTATGGAAGCTCCCTTATAAGTCACTAGTTGTCTTTCTATTGCTGCTTTTAGCAAAACAAAGATTCTCTCTTTATTTTTAACCTTTATCATTTTAATTATAATGTGTCTAGGTGTGGGCCTGTTTGGGTTCATCTTGTTTGGGACTCTCTGTGCTTCCTGGGCTTCGTGTCTATTTCTTTCACTAGATCAGGGAAGTTTTCAGTCATTACTTCTTCAAATAGGTTCTCGATTACTTGCTCCCTTACTTCTCCTTCTGGTACCCCTATGATGTGAATAATGTTGTTACACTGGATGTTGTCCCAGATGTCCCCTAAACTCTTTTTTTTGTTTTGTTTTTTTAATTCTTTTTTCTTTTTGTTGTTTTGATTGGGTGTTTTCTGCTACCTTGTCTTCTAAATCGCTTATTTGATCCTCTGCTTCATTTGATCTGCTGTTGATTGCTTCTAGTGTATTCTTCATTTCAGTTATTGTATGCTTTATTTCTGACATTTTTATGGTTTCTGGATCCTTCTTTATGCTTATTATTTCCTTGTTGAAGCTCTCGTTAAGTTCCTGAAGCATTCTTATAAGCAGTGTTTTAAACTCTGTCTGTGCTAGGTTGGTTGCCTCCATTTCATTTAGTTATTTTTCTGGAGTTTTCTCTTGTTCTTTTATTTAGGACGTGTTTCTTTTTTCCCTTATTCTGGTTGTCTCTATGTATTTGCCTCTATGTATTAGGTAGAACTTCTATGTCTCTCAGTCTTCACTGGGTGGTCTTATGTAGTAGGTATTCTGTGTGGTCTAGTGGCATAGTCTCTCTGATCATCTGTGCTTGTGTTCTGGGAGTGTTCCTTTTGTGTGTTGTGTGTAGTCTCTTGTTGTAATTGAGCTTGATTTGCTTTTGGCACATAGTAGGTGGCACTGACTCTCAGGCTGACTGGCTGTGAGGACTGGCTATTCCCATAGCATATGAGTTCCTGTGTGGGAGCTAACCCCTCAGAAGGGGATTTGCCTGAGTTAGCTCTTGTGCCTGTTTATACCACCCTTTGGGTGTAACCCTTGTCAGGTTAATTGGGTAGTGCTCTGTTGTGATTTGAGGCAAGCCTCTGGATGTGTTGTTTTTTGTTCCTCTTGGGAGGTGCTCCAGTGCAGGCCAACTTCATCTGTTTCTGTGACCGTTTCTGTGACCCAGTAATACATGGTAGGAGCTACAAAGCTATATGCAATTAGTTACTACCTTTGTTGTACCTGGAGGCCTCTGAGGGTGACCTCGCTGTGAACCAAGGTCTGCTGCCATCATTATCAGGCCTGGGGTAGCTTAACAAAAGGCACAGAGCCCCACTAGGCCTGTTGCCACCTACTGGCTGCCTGGAAGGCTCAGCAGCTGAAAGAGCCTCCTTAGGAGTGTGGGCTGGGCTGGTTGACCTGGTGTTGACTGTGTGCACAGTGATGCCACTTGAGTTGGGTGGGGCAGGGTCCCAGGGAATCACAGGGTGTGACCAGTGGTTTTTAAAAAGTTAACACAGATTCAGCTCCTGTACCCGTGCCAAACCCTGTGACCAGTCTGCAATGTACTCTGAGAGCACTACAGCCAGCCACTGCTTGCCTCGGTTTACAGATTCCCCAGAGCTGCCCAAGAAGGGCTACAGCACAAGCTAGGGCTGACTGCATGCCACCGCAGGCCATCTGCTACTATACAAGCCTCCTGCAGCTTGTAAGGTGGGGCTGGCTCCCCAGAAGCTGAGGGTGCCCTAGATCATGCAGCACTAGCTCAGTGGGGTCCAAGGGAGTCACCAAGGTGCTGCACACACATGTAGAGTTTACTAGACCAATGCTATCTCTGGTATGGCCCTAAGGGACCTACATGTGAGGCAGGCTCCACACTAGGATAAAGGCAGCTGTCTCTCTATCACTCACTCTGAAACCACACAAATCAGTATTTCCCTGTATGTTTCTGGCACCTCTGGAGTCATTGTCCCTGAGACAGAGACCAGGGTGAGTGCCTGCAAATGAGTGAGTCTATATGTGGACCATTTATAAGGACATCTGGGTTTCCAGCCACTTTATATCTCACTGGGATCCTTGCTGATTTTCACTGCCAGATGCTATGGGGAGTCCTCTTCTCAGCACAGGACCCCTGGGAAGCCTGTTAGGTTGGGACCCCTCACTCTTCAGGGGGACCTGGGCCACTGAGGTCATATTGGAGCCACAGTATAGACTATTTCATGGATGAATTAGTAATTTTCCTCCCATATTAGAGTTTCAATTGATTGGGAACAACTACCTTAATGGCTTTACTCAGGATGTTTCTGAGGCTCAATGGGAAAGGGCCATGATTATTAAGACCTGACTTATTGTGGAAGCAGAGAGTGGCTACAAGTAACCTGCCTATTTGCCTTTCCTGGACACTTCATCCTACCACCCAACTAAGAGGGGGTGGCAGATGGGAATGAAATGAATTCAGAGTGTCGATATTAGTGCTCAGAATCATCCAATTAGTAGTTACACAACTAGGAGCAGAGCTTCTGAGTGTGGGAAGTAATACGTCTTGGGATTTAAGTAATAGGATAATGGATAAAGAAGGTTTCTTTTCTGTTACCAAGAAATATAAGTGTCTTATAAAGAAATATCTTATGGGACTTTTCACTGGGAAGTATACGAGTTAGAGGAAAGCCTTCTGACCAATATTAGAAAAAAACTTACTTGATTTTTTAAAGTGAAGATCCACATTTTCTCTTGTGAGCCTAGCATATAAGTGTCCAAATGTTAACTAAATGAATACTTTTCATCATTATTCTGAAAGGACTAAGTCTTAATAACTTAGGGGCTCAATAGGCAGAGTCATACAAAGGCTAACAGGAGACTTGATTTCATCTTTAACAAGCTAAAATTATTCAAAATAGAATGTAAATTTGATACTTAATGATTAGCAAAGATAGTTTCTTTTTCTTTGTCTAATAATCTTTCACGACTTAGTTCATCTTGCTGTCTAGATGTATTTCTTATATGAAGCTGTAAAGTCTCTAACTTTATTTCCTCATAAATGGAACCCCAGGAAGACAGAGAAATTTGATTGTCATAATTCTCTTTCTGAATGAAGGTAAGAACTAGATTCCAAAATCAGGGGATTCCAAAGGCTAGCCATATTTTTAAGCCCCCAGATCGTGAGCTATGGCAGGAAATTGAGATGCCATAAGGTTGAAAGCATACAGACTACCCGAGGGGGATAGGAACAAGGAGAGGGGAAAAACTGTGACTGTGGAAACTCACTAACCACACACTCCTTGGATATACAATTTATGACACAAAGACTAATTTCAGACTAATCAGTGTTATGGAAAACATCAGCAGTATATACCCTGGTTTGACTCAGGAACTGGTTGGATTTGAGCCTGCAGAAAAAGTGATTCAGTGCCTCAGCTTCTGTAGGGCTGGAGAAGACAGAGGCTAGCAGTATTAATCCCTGCAAATATTTATTGAGCACACATTATGTGCCAAATACTGGTGTTATAGCATTAAAAAACAGAGAAGACTCTTTCCACAGGAAGTTTACATTCCTGTGAGGATGATAACCAATAAACAAGAAAAAAGATGGGCATCAGAATTATACATTGTGATAGGCACTTTGAATGTAACAGAACAGGTAATGAGAAATCATTTAAAGGATTTTAGGGCAGCCTGAGTGGTCTGGGAAGGTGACCATAGAAAATGGGTGAGATAAAGTAAGTTTTCCCCTGATGAAGGGCACTGTCCTTAGCATCATATTCACAGAAGCACAAGTGTGCGACACAAGCAATATGCTCACGGAGCTAGAATACCTTGTGGATTCCATTTCAGCTAGAAAATAAGGTGTTAGAGAATTTGGCAGATAAAATTATTTCATAAAAATGTTCATGCAATTAAAATATAAAGAGTTTTTCCCTCAGACTAATACATATTTCAATAATAATAACAAAATAGTTTCGTTAATGTCAACATATGCTGGAAGTGAACTAATGTTTTATTTGTTTTCTTTATTTTTGATTTATCCAATTATACACAATCACACATAGGTGTTTTTTTTTCCCCCCAGGGAAGCATATTTTAGAGTTAGTTGTTTTCATTGAAAACAAGAAAATAATGATGATACCTTGTATTTTGTGTTTTACTTTTTAAGCAAAACTCAAATTATCACACCCCAAATCCTAACATAAACAGTGTGCTTTCAATGGAGTAAACTAGTTGATGTATTTGAAACAATAGCTTGTAGATTGAAATTTTCATCAATTTTGTAACTTCTATTGGAAACTACCTTTCCTCCATAGTGCAACTGCAGCACTTTGGATTTCTGGGGCAAGTGTATGAAATAGAGAAGTTATAGTTTGGTATATCTCAAATAGTCTCATCCAATTATACTAGTGTGTGTGTGTGTGTGTGTGTGTGTGTGTGTGTGTACTTTCAGTATCTTAGTGGACCCATACTAATGGGTCCCATACTAATGCTAATAATTTTTTAAATGGAATCATACACCCAGACAAATTGAAATCAAGTACACCAGTTCCATAATCCTCTATGTCTAGTATTCAAGAGTCAAAGGGAAAAACAATTATAAATGTTGCCTATTGTCTTAGGGAAAGGTAAAGATGATGCATTTTATGATAAGGAATTCAAATTTTTTTCCATGTAGTTCTATTTAATAGATAAGAGCATCAGAATGTAATAGTAATTCCTAATCCTGCCCTCAACAATATAAAAATTATATTAACCACCAGGACCCATAGCTTAAGAACATAGCCAAAAAGAATTCCTGCAGGTAGAATTACATATTCTTATAAAAAGACTCCTCAAAAAAATTGGCCAGTGTGTGGAAGTCTAGAAATATTAACCTTATTTTATCACATGTACCACAAGACATTCTTTACAAGATACTGTACACAGTGCTTTACACCCCTCTTTTTAAATTAAATTTATTGAGTTGGCATTGGTTAATAAAATTATATAAGTTTTAAGTGTCCGGTTGTATAATACATTATCTATATATCACATTGTGTGTTCATCACCCTAAGTCAATCTCCTTCTATCACCACATATTTGACCCCTTTTTCCCTTTTCTATGTCCTCCCTCCCCCCTTTCCCTCTGATAACTACTAAACAGTTGTCTGTATCTATGAGTTTTTGTTTGTTTATGTTGTTCATTTGTTGCTTTCAGTTTTATATCCCACATATGAGTAAAATATTATAATATTGTTCTTTACTTTTTCTGCCTGACTTATTTTGCTTAGCATGATAATATCAAGATCCATCCATGTTGTCACAAATGGAAGTATTTCATCTTTTCTTATGGCTGAGTAATAATCCATTTTATATATATATATATATATATATATATATATATATATATATATATATATATATATATATCACATCTTCTCTATCCAATTATCTATCGAAAGACACTTCAGTTGTTTTCATGTCTTGGCCACCATGCATAATGCTGCAATGAACAGAAGGTACATATATCATTGCGAATAAATGTATTCAAATTTTTTCGATAGATTCTAGAAGACGGGTTACTGGGTTGTATGGTAGTTCTATTCTTAATTTTTTGAGGAACCTCCATGTGGTTTTCCATAGTGGCTGTACCAATTTACATTCCTACTAGCAGTGTATGAGGGTTCTGTCTTTCCTCCAACTTTTCCAACACTTGCTATTACTTGTCTTGTTGATAATAGCCATTCTAAACGGTGCGAGGTGGTGTCACGTTGTGGTTTTGATTAACATTTCCCAAATAGATAGTGAAGTCGAGCATTTTTTGATACATCTATTAGCTGTTTGTATGTCTTCTTGGGAGAAGTATGTGTTCAGGTCCTTTCTCCCTTTTTTAATTGAATATTTGTTTTTGTTGGTGAGTTGTGTGAGTACTTTATACATTTTGGATATTAGCCCCTTATTGGAAGTGTTGTTTGCAAATACTTCTCCTGTTCAGTTGCTTGCCTCTGTTTTGTTGATGGTTTCTTTTGCTGTGCAGAAGCTTTTTAGTTTGATAAAGTCCCATTCATTTAGTTTAGCTTTAACTTCCCTTGCCTTGAGGTCAAATTCATGAAATCCTCTCTAAGATCAAGGTCCATAGTTTAGTACCTATGCTTTCTTCTACGCATTTTATTGTTTCAGGTCTTATATATAGGTCTTTGATCAATTTAGAGTTGACTTTTGTGTATGGTGACAAATAGCAGTCTAGTTTCATTCTTCTGTGTGTCGCTTTCCAATTTTCCCAGAACAATTTATTGAAGAGGCTTTTTCCCCCTCCAATATGCTTTTGGTTCTTTTGTTAAAAATTATTTGCCCATATATATATGTGAATTTATTTCTGGTTTCTCAATTCTGTTCCATTGCTTTGCGTTTCTGTTCTGCCAATCAATGCTGTTTTGATTATTGTCACTTTGTAGTGTAATTTGAAGTCAGAGAGTGTGATGCCTCTGGCCTTGTTCTGTTTATTTTTAAGATTGCTTTAGCTATTCAGGGTCTTTTGTGACTTCATACAAATTTGATGATTTTTTGTTCTATTTCTTTAAAAAACGCTATTAGGATTTTGATGGGGATTGCATTAAATATTTATATTACTTTGGGTAATATGGCCATTTTAACTATGTTGATTCCTCCAATTCATGAACACAGAATATCTTTCCATTTCTTTGTGTCTTCTTCAATTTGTTTTTAAATGTCTTACAGTTTTCAGTGTATAAGTCCTTTACATCCTTTGTTAAGTTTATTCCTAGGTATTATATTCTATTGGTTGCAAATGCAAAATGATTTTTTTTAAATTTATTTTTCTAAAACTTCATTGTTACAAGTATGTAAAAATGCAATGGATTTTTTGTACATTGATTTATATTTTGCAACTTTACTGTATTTGTTTATTGTTTTTTGGTGGAGTATTTAAGGTTTTCTATATAAAGAATTGTGTCATCTACAAAATGTGAGAAGCTGACTTATTCATTATACCAAGCATCCCTGTTGATTCTAACTTTTCTCAAGTGCTTTCACACATCGCTAGATACTCAATACTCCCTCTAGTGACTTTCCTCAACATCTAGCAAAACTTAGATAAATCTATCCCTTCTTCTATCCTTCCATGAAAATGCACTGACTTATGAACAATACCACTGAATTGTTGAATATTCTCATGATCCAAATCTCACTTTATTTTTCTTTTATATTGCTTTCTTAGATGATTCCTTTTTTCTAGATAACTAACTCAGAACAAGATGAACTTATAGTATTCATGTGGATGTACCTATTCCTATAAAGATTCACTTTTATGAAGGCTATTTTAAAAACATGATAACTTGATTCATAGAATTGGATGCAAAATATTGGCATCGAAGGCAGGCTGGGTGCCACTGAATTATATCGGTAGGCAATCACATAAATCGCTACACTAAGGACTGGCTTTCCGCTTTTGTAAGGTCTGATAGGACATATTACTGGAGTCACAGAAAATAATCTCATTCTTTGCTCCAAGAAAGCAATAGAAAAAAATAGATAGTCAAAAGTGCTACACAGGGAAAGCAACTGATACACTCCTGAAAATTTTTCTGGAAAGTAAGCACTTCTTATTAAATTTTTCCTGAAGGAATGTTAAATCTATAGAGAATAAAAAAGTAAAATAGGTACTTGTTAAATATCTAATTGTAAACAAGAAGTATTACTTCCAACTAAAGCAGACATGTAATTTGTCAGATCAACATCAAATAGCTGTTGGAACTGACCAAACATTTAGAGAACATGTCACAGACAACTAGCAGGAACTAAGGAAAAGGAGGGCGAAACCAAGATCATGCCACCTTGTACTCACTGACACCCTACTGGACTATTGGCCCTGCTGACATCTCTACCAAGAATCTGTGACAAACCAGCACAAGATTCAAAGACTTGGCAGGAACATTCAGTTGGCTGGGTCCAGTCAGACCCCTGTATTGTCTGGGAGTTGGGGAAAGACAGTTGCCTCCCTTAAGCTTTTATGATGAGAAGTGTGGCATGAACCTCACCCATTTTGGGCTTTCCATTATAAAGGAAGATTATTTGTATTCTGTGTACCCTCAAACCACTGTCAACCAGTTCATTATACTCGTTTGGTTTTTCATCCCATTTATATAGTAACACACAGTCAAGCGCTCTTGTATATCGTAATGCAAATAGTGCTTTAAGTTTTATACACATAAATAAATTCACTTTCCTTTCCCTCACAGAGGTGTCCAAAATGTCAACAGTTGTTGCAATTAGCTTTGGGTGACATTTATTTCTTTGATGTCATAAATCTTGATATTTTGCAAACTATGGACAAAATTGTAGTTAACTCTACCAACACAATGTACATAAAATCACAGAGAGTAGAAGAAGAAGAAAAATGAAAATTAGTTAAGCTATAATAATATATGTATTACCTCCTTATTCTTGCCAAGTCTCTATCAAAACCAGTGTGTGTTATGTCATCATTTACCTTCTTAACTGTCACAAATTCACAACATGATGCTGTTGAACGATATTAAATTAATGCATTGCTCTTTATAAAATCTACAATCTACAATACCATAAAACTTATTGATGGAACTCTATTTGATAATGAACTAATCATGAATAGTGTAAATTTATTCATTATGCAATGTATGAAATATTAGTTTGGTGCAAAGGTAATTGCAGTTTAAAAGGTTAAAAATAATTGCAAAAATTGCAGTTACTTTTGCACCAACCTAATAGTTTTTGTGAGGGGAACTTTTGAATACTCCCTTATGAAATCATCTAAGTGGCAGACTATTTCAAGATGGATCTTTAAAGAATGAAGTGGCTGAAAATCATGTGAATGTGAGACTAATGGTAGAAAATAAAACAGTGAAATTAAAATATCCTGTTTTATACAATATTATTTAGTGCCTTAGAGAATTTCACTTGGCAGTAGGTTGAAGCAGTTTAATCTTTTAAAATAGAAATGTTGTAAATAAACAGTAAGTAGATTTCTTATACTCTTAATCAATATGGCTTCTTGGGTTTACACCAACAAAAAAATAAAAGGACATAGCCTTACTCCCTCATCCTACCTCCATATCCTCCTTTACCCCCTCTCCATCTATTGTTAATCTGGGTTAAAGGTTTGTTTCTTTTTTTTTCTGTATTATTTCAAGTTGACGCAAGTAGTTGAATACGGTCACTACTAAAAAACAGAATCTCACTATCTCTCTTATGCACATATCATGACACATTTTAGAAACATTCGACAGAAATTGAAAGCAATACCCTTCTCACATTTGTTTTCTATTATTAATGTCAGAAGTCATCCATCCATTCTATCTATAGCCATCTATCTATCCCCCATGTATCATTATCTATGACTATTTTCACTCTCTTCTTATTTTTATATTTTTCCTATTTAAATATTTCAAAGATGGTAAGCATTTCGTTAGAGAGTGATTTATAAAAATACAACCAAACCACAGTTCTGTCTCAAATGGTGAGGCTGGCCAGCATATGTGGGTAATTTTTACAGAGGCATTCTAGAAAACCAATGACAAGATTGGGACTCTGGGCTAGCCCCAGGGCAGTCAGCAGTGGTAGCTGCTATACACAACCTCATGTGTAAAGTTTCTGAACTGACACAAAGCTTAATGGAAATGAACCTTGACGACGTGGCCAATCGAGTGTAAGTGACATCCTGCTTGGCATGCCGTGATGATTTTTTTCTTTCCTCTCTTGAAGGCATAATGCTTCCTGTGGGAAATCCTGACTTAAAATGCCATTGTGTGCTTAGATAGGAGATTTACCAACCCTGAAGAGGAGATAAGTGGAATAAGGACCCCCAAAACAGGCCCATCCTTATCCTCACACTTCATTACTCTTCCCAACCCAATGAAAAGTGATAGTCACTACACCAGTTTCAGTTGACACAATGTTGGAATAATAGCATATTTTATAAAAATGAAGATATAGGAAGTCTGTGAAAAATGAACATAGGCACCAGTCATTCCATATTTATTGGTTATCTGTTAGAGTAAATCAGTTATTGTTCTAAGTTTGTGGGGAATCAGAAAAATAAGACACATTATACCTCCTGTCTAGGAGCTACCATTTGGATGAAAAGATAAGACATAAAGGAAAATCACCATAATAATTAGGGTGGCCATTAATGTTTAGGAGTCACATAGATAGAAAATGCTCTCAGGTTCTCACAGAGAAACAAACAAGTAAATAAACTAATTTTAAAATCTTGTTGCTTTGAATAAAATGTGTCTATTCCAAGTAAAGCTAATAGGATTGATGCACAATTAGTATCGTTTCACTTCTTATATTTGTTTTTTGTGTTTTGTTTTTTTGAGTATTGGAACTGGGTTTACTAAACCTTATGCTATGGCATATTTTTGAATGAAATCTCAACTATGAGAGCCTGAGGCTTAAGTGAGGAGATAATGTATGAAAAGAAATAAGTCAAAGCTCAATAAGCTCTGCACAGGCTATTGGTAGAGATAAGAAGCAGATGAATTTTGGAGTGAGTGCTACTTGGCCTTAATTCTAATAGAAAAATACTTTTTGAAGGAATGCTATAACAGCTACTTTTTAGTCAGTGAACCAGACTGATGTGCTGTTTGTCGGAAAAGACATACTATTAAACTAGTTATTAAAGTACGGTATAATAAATGCTGTGATAGGCAAAATATAGGCTATTAAAAGAGATTATAGGACAGGTAACAACGCCATACCTGGAATCAGAGGAATACATCAGTAATGGCTTTACAAAGTGACACCTAAGTCCTAAAGGATGAGTAGAAAGTGCCCGAAATTTTGTCGCCTTGATTAGCTAACAATTGCCACATTCTTAGTATGAGTCCAGCTCCCTATAAACTGCATTTAATCCACAAAACGACTCTTTGGAGTAGGTATTAAAATTACCCATATTAATGAAGATATTTGGAAGGTAAATAGATGCTCTAGTACGTGGAGTTAGTGCCAAGTGAGACTTCATTCTGGATCAGTCTCATTAAGAGCTTGACACTATACTGCTCAACCATATCACTCTAGTACTAGATAAAATGTAGACATGCAAGTGGGGGAGACACAGAGGCTAGGAAGGGTTTCCCAGGAAGAAGAATAATTAGTGTAAAGTTTTAGACGTGAGGCATTGTATCCGAAAGAAGAATTAGAGTGGGCGATGGAGGTAGCAAGAAAGGAGATTAAAGAAGTATATAGGTAACAGTTTATAGAGTGCTGTGCAAGCTTTATTAACTTTTTAACCTATGAGAAATGAGTTCATGAAAGCTCTGGGGACAGGAACATGATGAATTTATGAATTTTTTTTGGTTGCCATTTGGAGAATGTATTGTGTGTGGAGTGTGGTAAGCTGGTGATTGAGATACCATTGGGAATTTATTACAAGGAATACAGGTGGAGCTGGACTGTAGGACTAGGATACTTGTGTTAAGAAACGCCTGTGACTTTCAGTTATTTAAACAGTACGCTCAAAAGAAATGATACGTTGTGAGTGATAGGGAAAAGAGAAGAAAAGGATGGCTTACTGGCTTGGGAAAATGCATGTAACATGGTTCTATTTACTGAGACAAGAAATAAAGAAGGATGAACTAGTCTCAGCATAGTAATTTTCCCAACAATTGCTATCTTACCATGACTTGTCTAAGGTGCTGCATCCAAACTTAACTAACCAGTGTTATAACCAATTCATCAGTCCTAGTAATTGATATGGGTGAAATTAATCTCCACATTATACTTCAATGTGTAATATAGATCCCCTTTCAAAATAAATAGATGATAAAGCCCACATATTTGTGTGTGTGTGTGTGTGTGTGTGGGTGGGTGGGTGGGTATATGTGCAAAATCTGTTTTTCTTTTTATAAATTTTATT
The DNA here is from genome assembly GCF_057876585.1 of Rhinolophus sinicus. Lineage (NCBI taxonomy): Eukaryota > Metazoa > Chordata > Mammalia > Chiroptera > Rhinolophidae > Rhinolophus > Rhinolophus sinicus. Next base: position 89,789,155 of record NC_142502.1, read on the forward strand.
GGGGAGTATTGGGGGACAGTGTGTTTCTCTAGGACCCATCTGCTCCAAGTCGTTGTCCTTCATAGTTGTGGAGAGTGCAGCTCAGCTCCAAGTCCAGTAGCCGTTTTCAATTTTTAGTTGCAGGGGGCATAGTCCACCATCCCATGCGGGAATTGAACTGGCAACTTTGTTGTTGAAAGCTCAGGCTCTAACCAGTTGAGCCATCTGGCCGCTCCTGCAAAATCTGTTTTTAAATTTCCCTAAACATTGAAATGGTGGGAGGAGATGAACACTAAGACTGAGGCCTTTCAGGGAATGTTTCCTGCCCTGTATGAATAGAAATAATCTGCAAAGCGGGGTAGTCATTGTCCTGGAGGACAATTTTGAGAGCTTTGCAATGATTGAGTGACTCCTCAGTTGTGTTTTACCATGCCAGTGAGAGCAGTGCTTTTTAAAGATTTATTTTTAGAGCAGTCTTTGATTGACCTCAAATCACAATTATTCATGTACCAGTAGCCAAATTGTCTAGGAAAAAGACCAGCTATATATAAAACCTCGTTACCAAGGTTTTTTTTTTGTTTTGTTTCGTGACTTCAGTGACCTTATATTTATGTGTAAATTCAGTGTTTCTGTGAGTCCACAGAAGTAAATTCATCAGTGATTGTTAAATTCTATGTGTTTATTTCAATGGTTACTTTAAGAGACAAACAACTTTGGTCTCAGCTAGATGATCACCTCCTATCCACGTGGAGTCATGCATTTGTCTTGGGCTACTGACGGAAAGAGCTGGGGGCAGATTGCAAACATGAATGATGTACACTCAAGAAAAGACTCAATGTCAATAAGCCAACAGGTACAAAGGAAAATTCCATAGTAATCTAAATAGAGAAGAGTGTGGGTCAAACAACTTTCCTTATGGGACATGGTACTATAGGTAGTATTCGTGATGTGACATGCTATGAATAAACAAATGGGTTAAGTCACAGTAGAAAACACATTTTATTTCTGCAGTAGTTTTGATAATAATTTGGATTTTTTAGAATTCTTTTTTCTTTAGGGGCTATAATCATAAGAAGTTTATACCTACTTTTATGTTCGCAATGATTTAATAAATGGTATAATAAAAGTAACTTAAGTAATACTGGTGGTTCTCAAAACTTTTTGAACTACAAGTCTTCTATGTGTGACTCACATTTAGAGGTGCTGCTTAATATAGATAAACTATTCCCATAATATAAAGACTTTTGGAGATATTCATTGAATCATATCTCATCCAAGACTCTGAAACAGGAAATATTAAATTATTCCCAAGGTAAACCCAAAGAATGAATTACCCATGCATGTTTTTTCATTTTAGCCCATTATTGAGGAACTGTATTGGTATTTATAGCTATAAGTGATAGATACTTGAGAAAATTAATTCTTAAAAATGGAATATTATAGGAAAATGTTTAATTAAATTGTTGGGGAATGCAATATGTATAGTGTTTAACTGCAGGGTTTCTGGAACTGAGACTTACTTAGGTTTGAATCCTTGCTCTGCTACTAGATAGCTATATAACCTTGATGTATTCGATACTTTGTGAGTTATATGCTCTGCTCAAAGAGCAATCATGAGAGAAAAACTGACTCATAGGGGAGAAAATCTGCCTGATAACTGATTTTCTCAGTCAAGAGGTGGTCGTGGGCAGCCACATTCGTATTATATGGTTCTACTCCTGCCCTGGTCACAATTGATTAGACCAGAAATATGCACATAATTCAAACTGGGTTAATTGTATTCTTCCTTCTGAGACTGTGGACTGGGACGGAGACAGTGAAATGATGAGTTCTTTGCTTGAACTGAGGTCATTTATACTTTGGGCTCTGGAACGTCCATCTTCTATAATAGATGTACTACAGAAGGAGAAAGCTGGTCTTTAGCTAAGAAAAAATAAAGCAAATATGGAGAAAAAGAGAAAGAAGATAAAAAGACTATGTGGTAGAAAGAATGAGTGGATGAGAGAGTACTTATCCTCTCTACCTCTTATATATTTATCTAATGTATTAAGTCACCCAAACAACACAGATTAAATTTCTCCTAAATACCAAGCACAATGCTATGCTCTATACAACTCCTTATATTTAAGAGCAATGTCATGTTTTACATCTTTCTTATATAAGAATGTCTCTTAGGATTTTTAGATTAAAATAGATCTTCTATATAAAGCACCTGCTATGGGTATAATCTATGTGAATGTCCTGCTACTTCTTTCTAGGTTGTGTTTTCCGAAACTGTATCTAACTATGTTTTCTCGTTTTGTAATATATAACTTTTTTTTTTTTTTTTTTTGCTTTGTAAGCATTTAGAAATTCTTCTGTGCAATTTTTGTTATTATTTATCTCATTAGTTGCATGCGCTATCCTCTCGAACGTAATTTATTATGCACTGGACAGAAATTGTGACTTGTCGTTTTTATTTCTTGAGCTCATACCATAGGGCCTTGCCTAGAATGGACTTTGCCATCCATATTTATCGATCAATCACTTTGCGGATGTACATGAGGACACAATTGGAATGGTTTGCAAAGTTTTCCAGGTTCAGTAACAACAGGCTTGGCCTATCTTTCTACACACTTTCCTCTTTGTTTAATTCCCTGCTCAGCCTCTGAAAGCCTTTCTGTCTGAGTTTATTATCCAGAAAGGTGTACATATTTAAACAAAGTCTGTAACCACAGTTATAGGCTACAGAGGGATGTAGGTTCATACAGCAATTCATTTCCTTCCTGACTTCAATCTTCCTGACCCTGTATATAGGAGCTGAGAGTATATGATCTGGACAATTATTTTGTACTTAATATATGATAAGACACTTAAAGTAACAGGTTGACAAATTCCCTATTAACATATTTCAAAAGTGAATATATATTATTTTGTGATTTATTAACCAATAATTGAATAATTTAAAAAGAAAAAGTACTTGTTTGGAAGAATAAGATTTGAACCATGAGCTTTGCTGCTAAGGAGCTGTGTGACTTCTTGTAAGTCTTTTAGCTTCTCTGAGCCTCAGTTTCCTTACATGTAAAGTATGTACTAGACTAGGTGACCTTTAGTTTTCTTAGAGTTCTAATATCTGCTAACTTTACTTTGATCTCTGGCAATCTGCAATCTGCAAGGTAATATTCTGCTGTGTTACATAATTGTGAGTGATGATGTAGGAATCATTCCTGTATCCATTATTAAGTTCAATTACAATATAAATAAGTCAAGACTGAGATATGTAAGAGTTCATCCATAACCAGTACTCAAAATTAATTTAGTTTAATTGCTTACTGAGTGCCAAACATGGTTTAGCCAGCAGTAGAGATTTCAGTGTTCTGCAATGTCAAATACCAACCCCAGGAAACCAGATTTGTTTATTTTTATAATTACTTTTTTTGTGTTAAGTGATTCCATTAAATGAAGTGCCACAAATTAAGTATTGAAATGAACTGACCTGAACTGAACAATACACTGAAATGCCTGAGGCATCAAACAGGTTTCTACTTTATTTTTATTCCCTTTTATTTGGGAGAATGATGTGACAGAAGAATCATTACTGATTTTTGAATACTGAATAAATTAGTCATGGCTGGAATGCCACTTCAATCACTTCCCAGCAAACAGGCTCTGCCCTCTAAGTTCACCTGTTCATGACTTGATTCAGAACTGGAGCAAACTGGGAATAAGTGGCTCCAACTGCCTAGGAGTTCAGGATGCCTGGTAGTGAAAGTACAAATGATAGATTTGTGCCATGAGAGGAACAGGATGTACTCAAAGATCTCTGTCCTGGGATGCCCCCACATTTATCCATCTTTATGAAGAAAATGGGAAGGATGGACGGAAGAGATAATGAAAGAAAACCACTAGCCTATATTGACTATTACTATGTGTTAGTAACTATACTAGTTGCCATCACATTTACTATTCCATTTAAAGCATTACAAAATCCTTGGGGAATGAGTCTTCTTGCCCAAGAAGTGACTTAGGAACCTGGAGTAAATTATATAAGGACCACGGTACATCTAAATTACAGAACTGTAGGAGATATTATTGAGTTCATGATTCTAAGCTGAACAAATTATAAAAAGAATATAATTGTCTACTGCCTTAGTTCTGAGTAGACTTTTTAAATAAGACTTAGATATGGAAGAGGAAAACCCCTTCTCTCAACGTGTCACCAGAAGTCTCATGTTTAACTCAAACATATTTGAACAGGGGCACGTTTTCCTTTTGTGAACTATGGGTATATTTTAACATTCAGCTCAACATGTCTGTTTGGTCCCCTGCCCCACATCAGTATCCTTAGAAAGATCAGATGAGTATTGAAATGGCATAGATCAACCAGGAAAAGTTGACAGCAAAATATTCTAAAACAAGTGGACAGCAAAATATTCTAAACCAAGTGGGTTCAGAATATCAATAAGTGGTTCCCTTCTTTAGATAAGGAAATGCCAGATGTCAGACAGAGGACTATAAAATTGTTTAATCCTGAAGTACAAAATATATTAATTGGAAATTTTGGAATCCTGACAAAGGATCACAAAATAGGCCATTGGTACCAATTGGACTCTCTTCAATAGATTGTAATCCTAATTTTGCAGATGAGAGAAAAGGAGATTATATACATTTCGGAGAGACATACAGCTAATAAGTTTAATTACCCAAACTAAAAATCACTGAAATAGTTTAATAAGTTTGTTTAAGCACATGGTTTTGCTTTTTTGCATTTTGATTCAATTAAATGTTTATTTCTTCAATCAAACATACTCATTATAAAAATACCTCAGAAGAGTAATTTGATGGAATTAATTCCTTTTGCACAACTTTTCTTATTTTTCTCAATAGAGAGAAGCTAACATTTTAAAATAAAGTGCTTTGGCTAGCCCTGTTTGAAATACATTTTCCCTAAAGACAAACTTCATCTCATGTGACATTCCAAGGGTCCTTAGCTAAGTATGTGTTCTGTAGACTTCAGTTTGTCAAAACGCAACCTAGTTATTTTATCAGCTTCTCCTTGTGAAAGACATGACTAAGAGAATTGAGAAAAATACAAAACAGATCAAATGGGCTCGATCAGTTCTGGTGAGACCTCTGTAGATTGTTCTGTGGGTTCAGAGTTCAACTGTTTTTAGGATTTTAAGGTTAGCAATGGGGCATCTTGGTTCATTCAACCTGGCAATATTTACTAATCTACACATACGCACATTTCTGTATGAAGTCACGTTAATAAAAAAATTTAGTGCACATTTGTGAATATAATTTGGCTGGAAATACAAAGAAATTAAAAGAGAATCAAAGTTTTCAAGGCGCTAAAAGGCTATCGGAAAATACCCAAGATTAATACTCCGAGTCCCAAATTCTGTGCCAAATTTTTAAATGGTTTGAGAATGCAAAAAATTGTTTTGATTATTATAATAGATACAAGGTTATTTTGGCAACTATAGGCACATACTAATATGCCTAAATACATTTTTCTGGTATTTCATAGATATTTTAAGTATTTATACAATGAATCATAAAAGAGACAATATAGTTTAAAAGCTATGTGTGTATATGCACACATATATAGAAAAATTATAGCTCTATACTATTTACCTACCTTTATTCACATATACATATGTAGATATATAAATGATATATCTGAATGCATGATCTATAAAATAGCAAGTAACTCATTTGACTAAACTCATCACAATCAACTATATATTCTAGGTTCTGGTAGATGAATTTTTTCTTATTCAGTAGACTTTTCCTCAATTCGGATAGCAGACCTGAAGTAAATAAAGTTGAATGTAGATTTGCCAAATTATAAAGCCTATAGGAAAATATCTGTATGTATGAGCCCCTGCCTCATTGTCCCCCAATCCTGTGAGCCTCAGAGGCCATTTCCTTCATCTGCAAAATCAAAATGCAGTTCTGAGGCTGTGTAGTGGGCTGTGCTCCTGACAGCTGCCCTGAGACTCCAGGGAGCTAAGGGTCTAATTGCCAGTCTCCACAAAGGGAGTGCACAAGGCAGGCGGAAGGTGCTCCACTTCTCTCTCACCAAGAACATAAAGAACCCACAAACCATCCCCCACACCCTTTGCTTCCCCAGGCTGGGCCAAATCTCTCCCACAAAGATGGACAAAGCTCTTAATAGAAAAATTGGGAAATCTGACAGTCTTTGGGGAAAAGAGGGCCTCTTGGAACGTGAATCTGCCCTTAGGCAAAGCTACTTTACATAGTCATGGTAATTATTTTATATGATTATTTCTCTTTAATCATCATTAGTATTAGCACATTATAATATAGGAAAACATTTTTTTTTTTCAGAAATAGCACTGTAAAGTACTTTTAATAACCATTCAAAAAAAACAGTAGTACATGTAAAGTTTATAACTAAAGCTCCCTAAGTTAATGTTTGCTATGTCTAACTTGCTTTATTTTTCTTAAAGGAAAACAAGCAAAGAAACCCTGATTTCCCCATTTATTATCTGGCTCCACATCCCAATGGGCCAGTTTTCTGGGCTGTTTATAGAGTTGAACTTACAAAAAATAAATATTTCTGCATGGCATATGGAATTCAGGCTTTCTTTATTTAAGAATATCTACTATTGAATTGCTGCTTTAAACACATACCTGCTTTAAAAAGTAGGCTGCAGAATCTTGTAAAGTCAGTAACTCTGGCACCCTTTACAGGCTCTGCTGCTTTCTGAGGTTTATGTTCAGAGTACAAGTAAGTCAGCATTAAGCATCTGCCTCATGTCTGGCCTGAAAGACTGAGTCATGTTTCTTGACATCAAAAAAGCTCACATTTGAAACCTGGTGATAGAGATTGCTGCATCCAATCGAGTCACATCATTTTAATTTTTAAACTTTCAGAGATTTCCTCAGGACTCTAAGCTATTTCTTCCATGGCATGTTTTCAACAGCCTCTGCACTGGCAGCAAGTACACTTAGATTGAAATGCAGGAGAGAATGACAGGAACATAAACAGGAAGTCCTGCATATAATGCAAACAGGAAGAGCATTTTACCCGAGCTGTCTCTTGGCCCCAGATCTTTAACTTCTTTCATTGCGCTGTTCCCTTAAGGTCCACTTCGGCTCTTGGCTGCTGGGTACAGAATTTCTTCCTCCTGCTCGGGGAAGTCCCAATGGGTACTGACTGGACTCCCATTTCTTCTCTCTGTTGGCTTCACACCTGCTTCCCCTTGTCTGGAGTCCATCTGTCCACAGCACCATCTAGATAAGTCTCCCGTGTGGGTATCTTGTGGGAGTGTGGAGCTTCATAAGTGAAACACAGTAATTAAAGACCAAGAATTCCTACCTGATATAGACAATAGTACATATTCTCAGAGAGAAGCCTCCCATTTTGCTCTAAGCTAACTGGAACAAAAAGCTTCTCTTCATAAGTCGGCCCTATTTGCTTGCAACTCCATTTTCTCTGGTGTTCTGGAGAGCAGTGAACTCTGACTGATTATTCAGAGGATAACATATACTATAATTTCAACATCCTTAGAATAGTGCTACCTGGGACCAGAAGACTATACTCTTCTTGGCCAGGATTTCTGCATCATTCCAACCACTGTCCAGGTAAATATACAATAGCACTGGTAGCACAAAGACAGCCACGTGGATTTCCAGTGTCACGGTTGGGACTCCAAAAGCCCATCACTTGTCATTCTCCTTGGACCTATCTCTGAGGACAGCATGAATCATGTTCCTACAAACTGGAGTGACACCCATTTTGGGGAGAAATGGTTTATGCAGTACACGAGCTTACACTGGCAGTTTTGCAAAAGGATAAATTCTACTCTTCTTTGTAACCTGTCAACATTAGTAGATAAATTGCTTTTACCATTTACAATAAACCAATAGGTTAACTAGGGTTAGCTTGGTCTTCATTAGAAGACTGTTAACCAGAAAGTTTACCAGCTACTAATTGTGTTACCTTGAGCCAGTTACTCACCTCTTTAAACTCCATTTTCTGCATCTATAAGAAACACTTTTTAAAAAACTCACTTCTTGTGTAATTGTGATAATTAAACAAGAAATTATTTAATAAATACATTAACTAAAAGTGTTTGGAAAATTGTAAAGCACTGCAAATGTTCCTTGTTTTTATTGCTTCTGATTAAAAATTTCCAAGATTCCATTAACCATTTCTTTTCCGAACTTCTGTCCTTTACATTATCTGTTCACATTTTATATTTGTCTTATAATTATTTGTATTGTCCTCAAGGATGCAGGAGTTTCTCAGCTATTACATCAGGCAGTTAAAAAGCAGGGTGATTCCAAATTGCACATTATTAAACCAGGTCATGTGTGAGAGCACTAAATAAATCACAACATAAAACTTTTATATTCAGTATTAGGAAAATTAGAGCATTTTATCTCAGGATATTTCAGGAAAAAAATAGTTTCATCTTTTCTTCCTTGGAGATAGTTTGACCTCTCTTACAGGGTTATTGTGATGACTATCTAATAGAAAATTATTGTAAAGCACTTTGCAAAAATAAAGTGCTATATAATTGCTTAATAATAATAATTAGATTTGAGTCCATTATTGCACAAAGCAATTGCCACCAACAAGATAGCAAATAACTTAATTATTTTGCATTCCTTTCTTAAGGACTTTCCCTATTTCATCTTGGGACATTTACATTGCCTGTTTCTACAGGGCTCTCTCTTATGCACTGATATCCCCAAAAATCCCTGGAGGATTACAAACTGCTGATGTCACTCCATCTCCCTGTAGCAGTTTTTTAGATACCACAGGCTGCATCTGAAACCACAATAGACCTAGCTGCATAAGTTTTGTTGGCTGAGCTATAAAGTGGCCCAAATTGTTTTTTTGCTTTATGACACTGTCATTTCCTGTTGTTTCAGTTAGATGGCAGTTTTCAGTGAAGAATCTCTCTTGTAACTCTACCCACATACTCATTTAAAGAATTTGACAATTTTCCTTCTGAATATCTATGAAAGTCCCTATTTTTATGGATCTTTTCACAATGGGGTTAGGAAAAGCAGTAATCTGACTTAAAATTTGTTGATAGTAGCAGCTAGCAGCTGGTATTTACTGAGTGCTTACATTCCAAGTTCTATGATAAGAGATTTGTAAGCATTTTAAGCGTTACCTAATTAATTTTTGCAGAAATCTTTTCAACAGGTACAATGAAAGGCTCAGTTAAATACTCATTCAAGATTATGTAGGGAGAGTGAAGATTTGAATCATATAGTTCTGAGAGTTTGTCTCAGAGAGTCTGTCTCAGACCTGTATCAATGTTGTAAAAGTGGTATTTTTACAAATAAAATTTTTGTGTTCTTTGTGAACATAAAAACTTTAGATTAAACATCAAATATTTATAAGAAGTTTTTGCTTTGAGTTGCCATTGTCTTTTCACTACCCATTCAGCTACTTTTCATCTAGATGCACTAGCATTATAAGAATTTTCCAGAAGATCAGGAAGAATATCTGCTCCTATAAAAACAGTGAAGCTTGTAAACTAGGGTCCATTTTCAATCACGGGTAAGGTTATATCTTCCACTCATGTTCAAAGTAGAACAACTGTTTGTTTATTTGTTTTTCTTTTGGATCTACTGAAGTTCAAAACTAACAAAATGATAAGTGCCAGAGAAAATTACGGTGCAAAGTCTTAATTTTTAAAATTAGTATTTGTCCTCATGTGAAATAATAAACTATATTGCTAAAAGGCCATGAAAGACTGTAATTAAGTATGAAGTTCGTGGTGTCTGGTAAGCCAGTATTCAAATATCATGTATACTTGGGAAAGTTAATTAACTTTAAATTTATCCTCTGTAAAAAATGGGTATCATAACAATGTTTATTAACACTTAATAAATGCTTCCATGTCAGACACTGCTCTAAGGGATTTATAGGTATTAAATCATTTCTTCTTCACAACAGTCTGGAGAGGCAGTTACTATTATTCTCTCCACTTGAACAGAGAAACATAAGGCACACAAAGGTTAAGAAACTTGCCCGTGGTCCACAGCAGATTAATGGGGAAGATGGAATTCAAGCCCTCTAGTCTGACTCAAGACCCTAGAACCTTAATTGTTCTCTGAAAGCACATGATTAAGTGCCTGGCATGCAACAGGCTCAAAGTAATAAGTCCTCTTCTGGCATTGGGTAATAATAGCAATGGCCGTTTATTGACTGGTGACTGGAGAATAACAGAGGAACATTTAGGTGTTGTAAATTTTCAGATAGAGTGATAATCCTAAAAATACATGGACAGGACATACCTTTGTTTGTTCCCCAAAAGAGTTGTTCTAAATGTGGCTTTAATGTATGAGTTAGTGCATCCTATATCCTCAGGTTAAAATATCTCACCCTCCATCTTGTAGAAATTTGTCTATAGAGGGTGGCTTATAAATCATTCAGTAACAGATGATGTTATAACTAAAGCAGTGGGAGTTTGGAAGTACCTACATCAGATTAAGCGTGTCTTTATTTCAAAAAAGGCTCTGATCTAGCTTGGATATTTGGCAGGCTCAAAATGAGCCCAACATGAACTATTGTGAATCAAAGCTTTTTTTTTGAAAGTCAAACTTGGAATATATCCAGTCCCAATTAAATGTCATTTGATGTGTTTGGTCTTCTATTTTTTTAGGGAAAAAACTTTTCTTTCTCTTCTCATATTTGTGGTCATGAACTCTGCTTGAACCTATGCTTTTAAAAAGTTCTTGGAGAAAAATTATAAAAACCTCAGGGCTTTTATTAATTTTGTACCAGGAAATACAGACCAAAGCACAGCTACAACTTATGGAAAAACTTAAATATAATTAGGGACATCAAATCTACAAATACCATTTTATTCTCTTCATCAAATTGTTTCAAACATTTGAAAATTCTGAATCCCAGTATTGCTTTTCACCTCCTCCGCAGATTGCTTTAGTATTTTTCAGATTAGATTTATAAGGTAATAAAAAGCTCATCTCTGATTTAACCAACAGAAAACAAAATCAGACAGCAGTCACACCAAGGGAAGTTACTCAAGGGAAAGCTCTTTAAAAAGTCTCTCATGAGATTTTGTTAACAAAATAATTTATGATTATCTCATACTGTGCATGAATAACCCTCATAAATATGGCACAGTACAAGCCAATTAATTATGCATTCTAAATGGCTTGATAATTTATGAAATTGTGGAATTCTGTTTATTTTGACTTTTAAAAATGAATGTAGATCGTAAAGAAAGGAAAACTTTGTAATTGCAAATCAAACATTATATATAGATCATGCAACAACATTCATCTTGCTGTGTAGATTTCTAGATTATTGGATGGATTGATTTACAGAGATTTTAGTCCAGATTTTATTCTTGCAGAGTGTTTGAGGTTTGAATTACTTGTGCCTAATTTTTTGGAGCTACCTTGATTCGAAAATTATTTGTTTTATAAAATTAAAAATATTAAACAAGAAATGCTGAATATGTTGTCACCAAATTGCTGTTAGAAAAGGATGTTAGATAAAATTTATCAGCAAAAATGTTTTAAATCACATTTTGTGTATGAAAGATGACTAGAGAGATATGAAAACTGTGGAAAGTCATGATATTATCTTATTTTTTTAAGTAAGGGTTTCTATTGAGTTTATAGGTAATTTGCTGCTAATTCTATCTAAAGACAAAAGCTCAATTGGCTTTTGATGATTTTCATGACATTTTAACAGTATCTGGAAGGTGGCCTTATTTGATTTATAGTATTTGAATCATTATTATTTACCTTAGACATTTTAAATTGTCAATGGATCAATATATCTGATGAATGACTTAAATGTCTTTGTGAAAGATATTTGGATAAATAATGAAAATTTATTATTAGAGTTTCTCCTCTGTGTTACATGGGTGCATTTTTAAAATTTTTTATTAAATTTATTGGATGTCGCATCCTGCATGACAAGAGCTGTGGGAAGCGGGAAGGGCGGCGCAGGGTTAAGAGAAACAGTAGCCAAGAATATAGTGCAAGCGGGGCCAAGGGACTCAATCCTCAAGGATTGAGCCCCAAATGGGGCCAACGCGTAGCTTTTATTAGTAATCATACAAGGAAGTAAAGTTTGTTTTTTCCATGGTCCACAAGCTACGTGCCTGACTGGTTGTTCTTCCCGAAAGTCCCCATTGTGCTCCAACACATACGGTGCCTTCACACACACGCACAAAACCAGGGGATGGAATCACTGTACTGAAACCATCAGCTACGACAGCCTGACCGATATTCCATTGGTTCCCGGCTTTCCGGGACATTCCCTCAAGGAAGCTTTACCGACATCATTCCATCGGGTCTCAGCTTTCCGAGACACTTCCTTGTGATGTCACGCGGAAGGCGCGGGGAACACGTCCTTTGGCAGCTGTCAGACAACAATTGGAGTGACATTAGTGATTAGATTATGTAGTTTTCAACTGTGCAATTCTACAATACATCATCTATATATAGCAATGTGTGTTCACCACCCAGAGTCAGTTCTCCTTCCATCACCATATATTTGATCCCCTTTTCCCTCTTCTACCACCCCCTCCCCCCTTACCCTCTGGTAACCACTAAGCTGTCTGTGTCTGTGAGGTTTTGCTTGCTTGTCTTGTTTACTTGTTGCTTTCAGTTTTATATCCCATACATGCATGCAATCATATGGTTTTCAACTTTTTCTGTATGATTTATTTTGCTTAGTATGATAATCTCAAGATCTATCCATGTTGTTCCCAGTGGCAGTGTTTCCTCTTTTTTATTGCCAAGTAATATTCCATTGTATATATGTATCACAGTTTCTTTATCCAATCATCTATCAAAGGACACTTAAATAACTATTCAGTTTCCCATTGATGAAGGGTTTTGGAGAGAAAGACTAATGGGCCTTTCTTGAACCTCAAATTTCTCTAAATGAGTAAAGATAGTGAGTAAAACCTAGAGAGACAACAAGTTGGATTTGGATTCTGGTACTATTCTGCACATATTCCTTAACTACATTTTTTCCTGTCTAAAAAAAACAAAACCAAAATCAAAAACTTTTATCTTGAAATAATTATAGATTTAGAGGAAGTTTCAAAGAAATGTATAGGACAGTTTTTAATGCTAATATTTTGCATAATTATAATGCAATATTGATGTCTAGAAATTGGCATTGGTACAATTCATAGGGCTTATTCAGATTTCTTTAGTTATTCATGCACGTGTGTGTGTGTGTATGTGTAGCTTTATGCAATTTTATCACAAGTGTAATTTATATGCCTGTTGCCACAAGTATTAAAATTTGAAATTTTTTGGCCATTATTTCTTCAAATATTCTTTCAGCCCCACATTCTTTCTCTTCTTTTTCTATGACTCTGTTGATATGAATGCTGGGTCTTTTTTTTTTTTTTTTCTTTTAATCTTATATACCACTGAGTCTATGTTTATTTGTTTACAATATATTTTATCTCTGTTGTTTAAATTTAGTAAACTTTATTGCTCTATCACAAGTTCACTGATTCAGTCTTCTGTCATTTCCACTCTACTACAGAGCCCATTCAATAGGTTTTTCATTTTGGTTATTGTATTTTTCACTTCTATATGTTTCTTCTGTTTCTGCTTTTTAAAAATAGATTCCATGTCTTTACTAAGATTTTTAATTTTTTCAATTATTTTAAGATAATTCATTAACTATTTATTGAAGCATTTTTATAATGGCTGCTTTAAAGTTCCTATCACATAATTCCAACATCTCCTTTTTGGTGATTGTCAGTTGATTGTCTTTTCTCATTTGAGTTGTATATTTCCTCGTTCTGAGTATGATAAGTTACTTCTCATTGTATTCTGTACATTCTGCATGTGAGGAGATTCTTGATCCTTTTTAAATATTCCATTTTAGCAGACAGTCATCCTATTTAGGAGTAGTGTGTAGGCACTGTCCACTTTTTAAAGCTGTAATTTCAGTGACGCTTTAATTTTCAGATCTCTTGCAAAGCTGTTTTGGTCTGCTTTGATTTTCTGTTAACCTCTGAGACTGCCACCTTAGTTCCTCTAGGTGTTCTGAACTTCCTGTGGGACTGGAAAAGACTGAGCCTGAATGATTTTTCTGCCACTGAGTAGAGGACTGAAGTATCAGGCACTCTGAAGGTACCAGCATATCAAGTTTGCAGATGCTTCTGGATATGGGGCCAGAGTTGGAGGGTCCTCTCAAGGTCTCTGCTAGGTTGCCCCTTTCCTAATCTTTGGCTAGACAAAGCAGGCTTTTCTTGTATTTCTTTCTTTTTCGCTTATGTATGTGTCAGTTGGCAGTTCTGGGTTATAGGCCTCTTTGGTAGATATACAGAAGATAAGTCAGGAATCCAACTATGTCATCATTCCTTAAATTTTGAGGTCTCTATCTCACTGCCTTTTCCTTTCCATACTTTTGAGTCCTTTTCTGATTTCCGTTGAATATTCCCAATATATTTAGTTGTATTTAGAAAGAAGTACTAAAGTGGGTCTACGACATATTGTCCTAAAACTGGAATACTTCTAAATTTCTTTGTGCTTCTATTTTCTTGAGTGTAAAATGGATATAACATCATCATCTAGTCAAGGTTATTGTAAAACTTAAAATAACACGTGGGAAACATTTATCATAATGACAGGCAGGTTGAGAGACCCAACACATGTTAGTGTTCTTTTCCCTTTTCTTCTTTTCTTTTAATCATGCTATAAACATGTGTGAAAAAATTCCTGTAATATTTTCAGAGTTCTCAGAATAATGAGATAGGACCAAAACTATACCATCCTCTCCCTGTTAAAGAAAAACTCACAATCCACAATTATTTTTCATTGTTTATTCTGAAGTTTCAATTTTTAGGATAGGACTATGGAATCTCAGTTTGAGAAAACAACAAGGGAAACCATTTTTTTCTCCATTTGTTCAGTCAAAAATGGTCCCTCACAAGGTATAAAAGAGACATGTACATCTTGAAAGAAGTTGGAGTATTTCTTGTTCCTTCCATGTTCATAAATGGGAGAACCAATCTTGTTGTCTCACTATCACTAGGAAGTTCTTCTGAACTAAGTCCAAGACATGTGGTATTTTCTTCTCAGTCTCATCTTTAATGCATGTTTATTCCTTCATTCTCAATTAATTTAAAGTCTTACACAGAATAGAGAAATTAACAGTGGTATATGTTCAGCAGTACAGTAACAGCCTCATTTAAATTCAGCCATTAAATTTATGACACATGTGACACTGCAGTACAATCAGGAAAGAATTATTTTTTTCCAGTAAATGGTTCTGGACCAAATGCATATCTACATGGGATAAAAACGAAGACATTAAGACTAAAACTTTGAACAAAGAAACTTATGTCTAGGATGGATGGATGGAGAGACAGATGATAGATATACATACACATATAGGTAGACAGAGAGCATATGTTTCAAAAACACCTGAGTGCATGGTAGCATGTAGTAAATGCCAAGTAAGTAGTAGTATGAATAATATCACAACTCTGGGGCAAAGGTAATCACATAAAGGAAGTGAGGCTCATGAAGGGCCTTGTAGGAAGAATAGGACTTATATAAATGGAAAATCTGTATGTTTTGCCCATGGAAGTGAGTTGGTGAAGGAGAATGAGAGTGGAAAGAGCGGGAAAGTGGGAAGAGCATTATTATATAGGCCTTATTAACCTATAAGGCACCTCAATGTTAATCAAATAAAGGCAACTTCCTCTGAAATGGACTCTGCCTTCAACAGGACCCAGGGTTTGGCAAGAAGTGCCTGAAATGGATGTGTGACATATATGCTAAAAAATGGAATACAGAAAGGAAAGAAATCTGACCATTGGACCTATTAATTAAGGTTATTGGTTATTGGTTATCTTCAAGAGCATCTTCATAAGTCTGTCTGTGGGTGTAGAAGTCTGATTGGAAGGGATGAGAAAAGATGTGTGGAGATGAAGAAAATAGATACATGTTTTGATTAGTTTTGCTGTGAAAAATAAATAAATCAAAGAAATGGGCCAGTAGCTGTCAGCAGATGGAATTAATGTAAAGTATATGAAGTAAAAAGAGATATAAAAAGCAGTAGATAATAGATAATTAACCATGCTTTTTATGCTGTTGGAAATAATTTAGTGAGATGGGACACAAGAAGCAAGAGAAAAGGGATTATATGAGCCAAGCCTTTAAGAAGATCAAGATGAGAAAGAGTCCACAGGAAGTAGAAAACTGTAAGTAAGCAAGGAATCTCAATAGTTTGAACACTCTTTTGGTAAAGACCAAACTTCTCTTTGAAAAATGGAGGTGAATTTTCTTTACGTATTTCAGCCAGCTCCCACCAGTTTGGATATACTAGCAACTCAAATATTTTGCTGGGACTTAGATCTCTTGAGTACTCTAGTCATTTGCTAGTAGAAAGATGTCTAAAGGCATTACAGAAATTTTTCTTCAGGGTCATCATGGAAGGAAACTATGAAATAAATAAAAATTATTATTGAGGTTATTTTTGTGATGTCTTTTCACTAATAATACTATATTACCTTGTCCAAAAACAAAAAAACAAAACAAAACAAAAGGCAAATCAGTCAGCCTGGATTCCTAGATTAATTTAGTAGATATTAAAATATTTATTCTCAACTTTGAGAAAACTGAGTTTTTAAAGTATTTAAGTAATATGAAAAAAATAATGTTTGCAAATAAATTTCAGTTCTAAACTCAGTTAAGTCTAAATCCAAAGTTTTTCAATTACACTAAGTTACTTTACTCTAAGCTCCTTTTCTGTTTTTCCATATTAACATTTACCTAAAATCTGTACAGCTTTAGTGCTCACAGCTGGGGATCATAATTGCACCTATCTCCTGTTTGTTGGGAGGATTTAATGAGAAAATGCTTGGTAAGCTCTTAACACAGTACTTAGTACAAAGTATGTGTGCAAAAATGAAAGCTACCATACTGATTTCTTTTACACTATTTTCCTTTCTCCCATTTCTTCAAGCATTCCTCATTGACCCTGACTAATCTGATAAACACGTTTATTCTTAAGGTTTAAAATAAAATTAAGAGTAAAACTGAAGAAATTGTCCTGATGGTGACATTTAGGACTGTTAAGATATATTTTAAATTAGCATGATTTTTATCCATTAATTGTTTCGATTTTGTGTTTGCATCTCTTTTCACTTACTTGGAAAACTTCAGTTCTCAAATTTATTAACACAGAACCAATATCACTACAATAACCCACTGATTGCATTTTAGAATTACTATATACGTGTGGGTATGCACTTGTATAGTACTTAGGATAGACAAGTTACTATCTTTTGAAATCACTTGAAATAATTTTCTATGTGTATATTTGCCTCTAACTTGAAATGTAATTATGTTCATTTATTTCAATTTGTTTTTAATTATTGGAGATAAATTTTTTCTGTTTGATTAAATATAATTAAAGATATATGTAAAATAATTTGCATAGTTCCAAATTGAAAATTATAAATAAAGATTTCATTCAAAGAACTCTAGCTTTTACTTTATTAGCCTATAGTTTACTTTCATCCTTTCAAGTATATATATGTATACCTACTTACTTCTAACAAAAATGAGAGCTTACCACACATTGTCTTGCACCTTTCTTTTTTGATTTAATAATATGTCTTGGAGAGTGTGCTACAGCAATATTAATGATCTTCATCATATCTTTTTACTTCATTATGTGGATAGACCATAGTTTACTTAACCAGTCTAGGACTTCTCATAACAATCTGAGTCTCACAACAAATGAGAGCACCTGCTCTGTAAATTGGAAGTTTCTCCTTCTTTCAGTCCATGTCTTCATTCTCAGAGCCTAAAGTCTGCTAAAAAATCAGCACACTCATGTTAGGAGAAAGAGCCCGATATGGATGAAGACAGAATTCTAAAACATCCCTGGCTTAGAAAACCAAAATTATGGAATTTTAGGCGGCTGGTCTTAAAGGGCCCTTGGAGTTCAAATTCCACAGATTTTTATTGTTTTCAATGATGAGTGCACAGAAGGCCCAAGTGGGAAGTAAGTTATATCTGGAAACATATTTCATTACTATTATAACCAGTAATAAAACTAAGGATGACCAACTTCTAGTTCAGGGCTTCACTACTATGCCTCGATTTTATTTCGTATTGTTTTGTTTTGTCATGTTTTTCTCCTACCACCTACTTCGATGCCCCCAGCTCAGTTCCCCAAATATTCAGAAGACTTTGTTCAACTTCTGCTTGTGAAAAGCAAGAACAGCACATTTCCAGGCCAGGCCTTCTGATCCTCATCTATTGTTCCCCATGCCCTACTTGCCCAAAGTCCACGTTAACTGGATGTGCCCACACTTTTACTCTACAATTGCTTTACTCAAAAATTACTGAATGTTGTAACAAAACAGGATTCAGAAGGAATAACGGCTCTTTCTAATGAGAATCCCCATATCTCACATTTTTAAAAGAGGAACCCTTTTACTGAAAATAGGCCCTAGGAAGTCTAAATTTTATAGTTCTAACTTTTAGTTCCTAATGTCATAATACCTTTGTGCAGACATGTATACCCACATGTTCAAATGCAAACGTTTGGGTTTCAAGGACTGCACATTTTCCAGTCTTTTCCATCTTCTCTTCCCATTCTCCTTCCCAGGTGAGTTCTTTGAAAAACCCATACTGGAAAATTCTTCCATGTTTCTTCTTCAGCAGGATATTAATTGTATCATATAGGGAAGTATATACTTGTCTGGGATCATGAAGACAAACTCTGCATACTTCAGAGATTACTTAGGATGGGTCTTGATATGCCTGAGGGTCGAATGGAAATCATAGATTCGTAGTTCATAGCTTTGTAGTCTTCCCTATGCTGAACATTTGTAAGTAAGGATTGTTTGTCATTTCAGACTCCAGTGAATATTTGCAATTTAATCCACACCTCTCACGTGATGATGTTTCAGTAAGGACGTCAGGGAGTTTCTTATAGTATATTCTCAGTTAGTGAAATATTCCTACATGTGAATTTAATTCAATAGTATTTTATGAGCACTTTGTGTTAAACACAAAAAGAGACAAAAATTCTGTCCTTAAGGAACTACCAGGGTTCTCATTTTTCCCATGCACTGTCATCTATGAGAAGATGGAAATAAATCAGTTAAAACAATTTATAACTGATTTATTGTTATAAATCAGTTATAACAATAACACCTTTCTAGGCATACAAACTTGTCTTTTAATTAATGTTTTTATATACCTGATAACGTTTATTACATCCAGCATGTGGTGATATTAATAATCTAAATTGGAGAGATGGGATGTTAAATAGAAGAGGGAAAGAATGATTGGTCAATATGGAAGTAGAAGCTGTAAGATGTTGAAATTAATTGGATATGGAGACAACAGAGAGGGAGGAAGCAAAAATGACTTCAAACTTGTAATCTGGAGTGACAGCCAAGAAAGGAGACAATCCCTGTGGTAGGAAAGTCAAAGCCAGTAGAGCTGTAGGCTCAGTGATAAAATAAGGAATAGTAATTACAAGTGTTGCTGTGGAAACAGTACCTCTTCTAGCCTGCCAGATGGAAGCATATAAACTTTGACCCTGGTCAAAGCATATAAAGCTTCTCTGACCTGGTGAAATTGTTCAGGATGCTCAGAAGACCTGAATTTCATCCCGCTTCCATAAGGAAAGAGGGAGAGGCACTGGAGACTGTGCCAACTTACTTGTATTGTTTGTTTTTGTTCAAGTCCTTGATTTTGTTCATGCCCTTCATTTCTAGATGGCTGGTTTGGTGGTAAACTTAAGTGAAGGAAATTTTATACTGAGTCTGAGTCATTATTCCTGTCTGCCTTTGAATCTGGAGATGCTTTTGTGCACTGGGTAGGTCAAAACCTTTGAAATAATAGGTTAGAATCAAGAACTTATTTAGAAGAGAGGATGAGTTTGTTTCCTGATATGGTGAGTTTAAGGGTCTAGTTGGGAATCAGGGAAAATTCCAAGAAGGTATGTCCACCCAGATGTTGGTGACGCATCTTTAGAACTTAGGAAAGATATTTGGGCCAGAAGTAAATTACTAATTTAAGATTCACTTCTGCCTTTAGATAACACTGTGGAAACAATATATTGATGGGAAAATTGAAAAGATATGTGAATTTTAAGAATAAAACCTAGAGAATAACTTCCTTTTTTTCTTTCTCTTATTTTCTTTTTAATATTATTTTACTTTTCAATTATAGTTGATATACAATATTATATTAGTTTAAGGTGTACTACATAGTGATTAGACATTTATGTAACTTAGGAGGTGATCACCCCAATAAATCTCGTGCCCATCTGACATCTTATATAGTTATTACAATATAATTGACTACCTTCCCAGTGCTATACTTTATATTCCCATGACTATTTTGTAACTACAAATGTGTACTTCTTAATCCCTTCCCCCTTTTGAAAAATTTGTGTTATTTATTTATTTATTTACTTTTCAAGTACAGTTGTCATTCAGTATTATTT
Source organism: Rhinolophus sinicus (assembly GCF_057876585.1). Taxonomy (NCBI): domain Eukaryota; kingdom Metazoa; phylum Chordata; class Mammalia; order Chiroptera; family Rhinolophidae; genus Rhinolophus; species Rhinolophus sinicus. Next base: position 89,809,601 of record NC_142502.1, read on the forward strand.
TATATTAGTTCAGGTATACAGCATAGTGGTAAACATTTATGTCATTTATGATGTGATCCCCTTACTTAGTCTGGTACCAACATGACACTAGAATATCTTTATCAAAAAGTAGAAAGGGAGGGGGGAGGGCAGAAGGAGAAGAAGGAGATGCCAATTGGGTAATCACAGTTCAGGTTCATGGGCATAACTAAGTAGAGTAAGAAAGGGAGAGACACTGCCAGTACAGAGAGTATTGCTTGAGCTAGCCCTATGAACCCGATTTTATCTGTCTGTCTGTGTCATCTCCATCAAACCATGGCCTTCACTCAGTTTTTTTCTGCAGTGAAACTGTTCTATAAGGTCCATGCCTATCTGGCTGAGACTTTACTATGATTTCTCCTTAATATCACTTACAGAATACTTAGTGGAAATAATATTTGTCTTCTGAATAGTTGATGACTAGTTCTAACACTCAGTTGAAAGCATTATTAAAAAACTAAAAATAAAAATTTCCATTTGTAGATACAACTTAAAATGTCATTATATATTTTGATGATTTTATAGCTCTGGGCAATATGATTATCACTTACAATGTATAAGATTTAATAAGGCAATTATAAATATAACATATGTTGCAAAACACTACAACAACAGCAAATAAATGGAGCCTTTTTTAATCTTAGCCTCAGAAAGGAGTTAATGTACCATTTCCCTAATTTATAATCAAAATACTAAATAAAATTCAGCTTAACAGTTATAGCTGTCTAAGGTGTTTCATGTCATAAATTTCAGAAAGCTGAAGGCAACCCTGTCTTTTTAATTGAAAGAGATTAGAGATGAAATGAATTTTAATATGTGTATATGCAATGCTACAAGACTATAGCAAGCTAGGAAGTTAAATAGTGCTGCAGCTTGGTTGATGTTATTTCCCTCTCTTCTAGGTCTCCACACAAAATTACAAATATAACTACTAATAAATGTAAAGAAAAAGAGAGTTGGAATGGGATGAAAGATTGTATGCACTTTTTAAAGAAATCAAAGAAGAGGCATAGTGTGTGTGTGTTTCTGAAAAGGAAACTATCTTACCTTTAATAACTAAAAATGGCATGGCATAAATCATAGGTAGTGTAATCAACTTAGAAAAAAAAATTTTTAGTGAAAGCCATTAAGTTAAAGTCACTGATACTTGCCCTGGTCTCTCTATTTCCCAATTGTATTGCATTGTCTCCTGGGGTTAGAGGTAGGAAATAACATGGCCTCACTTATAACCATAGAACTAGGAGCTCTTTTAAATAGTGTAGAGGGAGAGAAACCTAGACACATCTAAGGTTCATTTCCATCCAGCACGTCTACTGCTATATGATCCTGTACACTTTTGCTGATTGCTACATAAAAGTGATCCTAATGGGTTCAAGAAGTTTGGGGGAACATGCTGCTTTTTGTTCCCTGTAGCCAGACTTAATTTCCCAAAGGGACAAACAATAGTAACCGTCAGGAATGGCAAAAGCACAAATCAAACCCTGCACATTGAAAAACATGTTATGATTCCATTTGGTTAGTCCCAAATAAAATCTGCTGGTTTTTTCATTATATTAGAAATTTACTTATTTTTATTTATTTTTTATTTAAATATATCAGGATAGCTGGTAACAGAAATTTAAAGACGTTACACCAAGGAGTGCTAGCTTCTGAGGAGCTCTACATCTCTATACCAAAGGAATGTGTTTTATCCCAGACCTTTTATCTCTGCTGTGTTTATGGGTTTAAAAATAGAAGACAAACCACTAGACGATCCTACATCTCAATTTTCTTGTGGGTAGAAGGAAGCAGTGTTACCACAGGAATAGTCAGCATGCACCTGAGGGAATAGGTAACCAATACCGTGTTTCCCTGAAAATAAGACCTAGCCGGACAATCATCTCTAATGCGTCTTTTGGAGCAAAAATTAATGTAAGACCTGGCATTATATTTGTTGTATTTATTATATAAGACCCGGTCTTATATTAAAAGACTGGGTCTTATATAATATAATTAAAATAAGACCGGGTCTTATATTAATTTTTGCTCTAAAAGACACATTAGAGCTGATGGTCTGGCTAGGTCTTATTTTCAGGAAAACATGGTAGGATTTAATTCAGATTTTCCAAAGGTGCAGCAACACTTCCTCTTCTGGAAATAGTGAAGTCAACAACTCTATAATGCCACAGAAAAACTACCCTCATGTAACATACGTGAAATCTGGGTATTTCCTTAGGCAAAATAAACTGGTCATTTCATGTAACTAATTTGACCTTCTTAGTGAGAAACAATGTTACTTTCTCTTTTCACATTTCTAGTTAAGAATGCACATCACTAAAAATGCTCAAAATCACTAATCATCAGAGAAATGCAGATTAAAATCACAATGAGATACAACCTCTCAGTAGTCAGAATGGCTACTATCAAAAAGTAAACAGCCAGTGTTGGGGAGGATGTGAAGAAAAGAGAACCCTCATGAACTGTTGGTAGGACTGCCTATTGGTGAAGCCACTATGGAAAACAGTCTGGAGAGTAATCAAAACATTAAAAATAGAACTACCTTATGACCCAGCAATTCCACTTCTGGGTATTTTTTATGAAGAAAATGAAAACACTACTTTGAAAACCTACAAGGTCTGACAAGTAAGTTTGTGAACTCATCCTAGAAACAGTGCTACATACCTCATTGTTGAATATCACTATGGTCACCTTCGAAGAACTCCCCCTGGCAAGCTATGCACCCACACCAGTGCCTAGACCACCCTTCAAGGCAATTTGGAACTCTTTCTGGAATGGTCATCAGAGCTGTCGTTGTATTATCTTTGATGTCCTGAATGTCATCAAAATGTCTTCCTTTCAATATTTCCTTTATCTTCAGGTAAAGAAAGAAGTCACTGGGGCCAGAGCAGGTGAGTAGGGAGGGTGTTCCAATATAGTTATTTGTTTACTGGCTAAAAACTTCCTCACAGACAGTGCCATGTGAGCTGCTGCATTGTCGTGATGCAACAGCCATGAATTGTTGGCAAAAAGTTCAGGTTGTCTAACTTTTTCATGCAGCCTTTTCAGCACTTCCAAATAGTACACTTGGTTAGCTGTTTGTCCAGTTGGTTCAAGTTCTTAATGAATAATCCCTCTGATATCAAAAAAGGTTAGCAACATCATTGCAACAAGTTAGTGCACTTAATTGTCAGACCTTTGTATATGCACTCTATGTTCACTGTAGCATTATTTGCAATAGTCAAGATATGGAAGCAACCTAGGTGTCCATCTATAGATGAATGGTCGAAGAAGATGTGATATATCTGTATCCATATCTATGTCTGTATATCTATGTCATCTATATCTATATCTATATATAATGGAATATTACTCAGCAATAAAAAAGAGAGAAATCCTGCCAATTGCCTCAATATGGATCGACCTAGAGGGTATTATGCTGAGTGAAATAAGTCAGATAGAGAAAGACAAATACCACATGATTTCACTTATATGTGGAATGAAGCAAAAACTAAAAACAAACAAAAAACATGCACAGAAACAACAACCTAATGGTTGCCAGTAGTGAAGGGGGTCAGGGATGGTTGAAGAAGATGAAGGAATATAGTTAATCATAGTGTGATAAATTTGTATGGTGACAGATGGTTACTAGACTTAGTGTTGTGATCAAATTGGAAGATCTATAAATGTTGTTCACTATGTTGTATACCTGAAGCTAATATAATATTGTGTGCCAACTATATTTAAATAAAAAAAAAATTGAAAAGAATGAACATTGTCTCTTCACCTAAGAGGAAAAAATAAACTCATGTTACGTAAAATTTACCTCAAATTGGGTTTGAGACCAAAGTAGGAAAATGACATGAAAAAAAAAAAAAAAATGGTAACATCCATCCTTTTAGGTACATGCATGTGACCAAAATGAAAACAATCTCCTATTGGGAGCTCTGTCAGCTTGTTTTTTAACTCTGCACAGTTGAACCATAGACAGGTAAGAGGGGATTTTTAAGAGTTTGGGTAGTTAATGGGGGAAAGTAGGGAAGAGCTACTTCTGTTAGACCAACGCTGTTTATATCCATTCTATTAATTAGGCTTCCACATAGGACTTTAACAATTTTTTTTTAAATGGAAGATCAGTTTTGCATTTTTATGTGCAGCTGCTTGAGCCTTTTGTTGGTGTCTTTGCCTTTGATTTTCCATCTAGTTCTACTGCTCTTCCTTTTCCTTTTTCCCGTCCTATCAGCACTAAAGTAAAATTGCAGTTGACCCTTGAGCAACATGGGGGTTATGGGCTCTGACTCCCTGCACTGTTTAAAATCAACAAATAACTTTTGATTCCATGCAAACTTAAGTACTAAGGGGCCTACTGTTGTCTTACTGATAACATAAATAGTCAATCAACACATATTTTTATGTGATATTTATTATATACTGTATTTTTATAATAATGTAAATGAGATAAAAGTAAATGTTGAGAAAGTCATTAGGAAGAGAAAATACAGTTATAGTACTGTATATACTTATTGGAAAATACCTGTGTGTAAATGGACCCACACAGTCCAAACCCTTGTTGTTCAGGGGCCAACTGTATTGTAATTTGCACTATTACCTGAGATATCAGATTCTCTTTCCTTCCTTCTCTCTCTTTAGCGCTCTCTCTCTCTCTCCATCACATCTGTCATGGAAGACTTACAGAGGTAATACATTTGTAATTGAATTAATTTCCTCCTTGCATAGCAAAGAAGATCAGTAAGAGGGACATGGTAAAACAAACAAATAAAAAAACAAAACAACAAAAAGCATAGTAAATACGAGTAGTCCTACTTTAGGACTATTCCAGCAATGCCCACTCCTATGCAAGTTTAAGCTGTTAAATGTAATGCTCATATTGCTTAACTTTATTAACTTATCTAAAGTTATATAAAGTTTTGTACTAGGAGCACGATGCAGCTGCAGATATTTTAAATCTCATATGAACCTCTATGTGGACTAATTTGCTCTCTTTTTCTTGAAATAATTTAAAACCTGTTCACTGTGGAATTGAACTGATAATTTTCAGAGGGCCCAATTATTCCGAGATCCCACACTCTCTTTCAGTGTCAGGGGCCAAGGAAGGATCTTAACTCTTTCAGTGAACTGCAGTACATTTTAATGAGTTACTATTATAAGGAGTTTTCTCTCAAAGCCTAAGGCAGAAATGTTCCAGGGCAGTCCATGGTACCTTAGTGGCCAACAGATGACTATGTCTCCATGAACAATCAGCTCTCAACCAAGGAATGACAGGCACTCCGGGGATTCTAACTTGTGAATTTATAATCTTACCCTGCGTGCGCGCGCGTGCTCACACATACACACACAAAAGAAAAGAGAAAAAACAAACACATACTGGATCGTATTTGCCTAAATTTAATCATGTTTTTTCCTTTTAATTTTTTTCTCATCACATGGCTTTATCACACTTTCACCCTGTTTTAGAAAAACTCTGTGCATTGTGCCAGCCTCTCTCATCTAACTGTACCCCAATTTCATAGCTAAAATCATCCTGAGGATGTTTAGAAGAAACACATAGTCACCTCATGATAGAACAGATTCCAGTAAAAATTTTGAAAGTGAAACACAAAATTGACAATTTTATTAGAGTCTACGTTACTTCCAATTTGTAAATTAGTGGAATTGATTGTAAAAATGTTATAATTCTGTCTGTTCTCAATTCTCAGCCCAGAAATGATTTTTTAAAAAATATAATACATATATGTTGTGTTGTATACCTAAAACTAATAAAAAATAAAAATAATATTAATTTAAAAATAAATTAAATATCATATTGCATATATATGTATGTGTGTATATATATATATATATATATATATATATATATACACACACATACATATATATGTTATTGACATATATATATATAGGTTATTGAAAAATCAAGAAGTTATTCCATTGCAGGTTTGTCCCTGTTTAAATACTTGATGCTTTTCCTTTGACAAGCAATTAGGGATATAAGGGAAAGTGGCAAAAAAGTAAATAAGTAGAACAAATGGTGAGGCACTATGACTGTTGTCTTATAACTACAGAGTTTTCCCACAAGTGTGGTGGTAAATTAGTGCAGATTCTGATTTGTACTGGGATAGGTTCACTGTTCCCTGTACTCACTAATTTCTTTCAGATAAAAGTTGACTCATAGGCAGCTTTGTTTCCTCAGCGGTGCAAAATTTTATCCAAGTTTCCCAAACTATTCCTGGAAATACCTCTAAGGATAGAAGCTGTCCTTGTTGAATTCTCCCTTAAATCCAGTGATGTCCACATCCCAAAGGATGACTGAGGAACATAAAGATGAACTAGAAATAGTGGGTAATGTGAGACAGTCTTTCCTTGGAACTGTGTATTCCGAACATAGACACTCAGGATTATATGACTGGGGCTTATGAGAGACCAAGGAAACTCCATTTTACATATGGTATGATTCCCAGGACCCTTAGAACAAAACATTATTTAGCATCTGAGTCACCTTCACCCTGAACTTGATGTTAACTCATCACTACAGAGGAAATGGAAATCACAAAGGAACTAGTCCCACTAAAGACATGAAATTCACAGTGTTTTCTGCAGTTATGTCTAATGGATTTTTTCTGGAAGAAGAAAATCTAGGAAAACTTCCCATTTCCCAAATAAATGGGAAATACTAGAAATTGTGATGCAATCAGTCTCATAAGCAGTTTTTAACTTCCAAATGAGGCAACTCTACCCCTACAAATAAAACAATTCATGTTCACATTCACTCTAAATACATTTTTTTAAATGTATCTTAATGACCTAAATGCATACACACCAACAGATACACACACAAACACCCATGCATGTGTATAAGATCTTGGAGAGCAGGATCAGAATCTTTATCATTTTAGCCTCCAAACTAGTATAGTCCTGACATTTAGCATAGTAAATTCTTGTCAAAATGAAAGTAAGAATGATTGGATAAAACATATGAATGGATGGATAAATCCATAGCTACCACTGTCAGAGCCATCATTTGCAAGAGTCAGTATTATTTCCTATCCCTTTTTATCCCTGCGTACCAGAACAACATACATCACTTTCTGCACATCCAGACTGGACCTACAGAGATTATGTTTCTTTCCTACCACTGCTGGACTCCGGTGAAGCAGTGTGCTGTGGGACCAACCCATAAGTGGAGGAATTAATGTCCTTTTGGGGGAATTTCTATCAATGAATCGGGAGACGGACAAGATCAAGAAAATAAATTTTCTCCTGTCTTTTTGCTTATGGATTATTCCAAGGTACAACATTTCTGCAAAGCCTACCTGGAATATATTCTGTATGGCCAAACAACTGCCTGTTGTTATTATTTTTTTTTCTGATATGATGCCAAGTGGATAACGTACCATTTTGTACTTGCTTTTGTTCTTTCCCTGACTCACTGTGCTTTTGTGCTTTCCCTGATTCACTTTTGTTCCCCTTGGATTGTACCACCTAGGAAAGATTTAGCAGCTCAGCTTTGCCCTGATCTCTGTTTTCTGGACAACCCAAGTTATGGTTGTTGAAAACTAAGGGTCTGAGTGTTTAAATAAATGATCAGGGTCAGGAAGCTTTTAATTCATGAAACCAAGTTCAAACCAAGTCTATCTGATTCCAAAACATGTATCTTTCCTTTACAAACAGTTGGCTTCCATCCCCTGTAAAGGGGGAAATTGTCCTATAACTAAAAATTGCTTAATTTTATTTTAATAATAGAAAATACATTGTAGCATCTTTCATGATCTATGGCCTTTCTTATGACAACATTTATCATCATATTGTACCAGTGAAAAATATCAAATAAGAAAAAATATTGCCTAAATATTATAAACTGAAAGTTTATTTTAAATCTGGCATGCACAATAAAAGTTAGGTATGTTGTTATAATAATAGTTATTACTATAATATTGTAGGAGGTCATGAAAAAATATGATGGCCTAGAATAACACAGATATCTAATCTCTAAATTGTATTCTACATATAGCTAACTTTAGCATAGATAGCATTGTTGAATTTTCAACAAAGTTATTTTAAGTAATATAGAAAAAAAGATTTAATCTGAAAGGGGAAAAATAATAGTAAGCCCTCAATATAACTACAGCAATGATCATCAAGCTTGAGAATGAAAGTTTATATATTCTAGTAGAATTATTGTGTCTCTGAATCTCTAAGAGTAATCATATTTTAAAATTGTTTCTCCTTTTTCTGAGACATAACATTATACCAACTTATCACCTAGATACTTCCAACGTCTTTCATTCTGAAAAATATGGAAATTTAAAATATGATATCATATCTGTATCTATATATATATGCCCTAAACTCTAGAAGAGCTTCATTTTCATATCACATATCATTGGACATATTTTCACCAACTTCAGAAGCTAAATAACCTTAATAGTGAAAATTTTCATAAAAAGGGTATTTCAGTTTGTATGAAAACTCAGTTCTAGGTATTATATAGCATTTTTCCTAGTTCATACTTTTTCTTTGCTAGACTTTCTTTTATTTGCATTATAACATTCAGTAACAATAGTCTGTCCCACTTCTCTGCATCTAATTTGATCCCAAACTTTTAATACTGATCTTCATTATCAATAGTTTTTCACTCCCTCTTCTGTATAATGTCAATTAAGCATGACTATTTTATTCATGTGTTCAATAAACATTTAGTGCTATTAATCATGAATCTGAGCCAGATGAAGAAATACTCCAGTGTTTGTTACCAATGGAAGATTCTGGCAAGCCAATAGGAAATTACAAAGTTCTGAGCTCTGGGTTCTATGAGGACACATATAGGAAAGACTTCTTAGAGGAGATATTAGCCAAAACCTGAGGTGAGATAATTTTAAAGGAATAGAGAGGGCCATTACAGGTAACCTAAATAGCACCTGCAAAGGGTACCTGTAAAGGCTTAAAGACCAGACAGAATAATTTGGGTTGGTAATGGCAAGTCATTCAGAACTAGCTGTGCAAAATAAAAAGTATAAAAAAAGAAAAACAGGGCTATGAGAGGAATGTCAAGTCACGAAATGTTTTGTGGTCAAACAAAACAAACTTAGGTTTTATCTTGAGGGTACTGGGGAGCCACTGAGATTTGTACACCAAATAATTATATGCTCAATTCACATTAAAAGTAAAACGAGAAAACAAAACTCTGGCTGGAGTGAGGATAGATGATTATAAAGAGAAATGGTTCTGTTTGGGGTCAGGCAACACTAGAGGTAGGAGATCAGAGGTGAGGCTGTGGCACTAGTCTAGTTTGCAAATGATTTTCTGAGCTAAAGTCACTCCGGTAGTGTTATATGGCAGCCCTGAGATGGGATTCCCAGCTCTCCAACTTTAATTCTCAGGAGTGGAATTGACTGAGGGCCCTAACTGCTGCACTCTGTAGTCTATCTCTTGAATTTTAGGGGACCACATGCCCCACAGGCGCCTACCAGTTCCTAATGAAGTTCATCAGCGATAATAAGGCAGGCCAACTCTTGGGAGATGTGGGACCCCTCTAATGGGGTGACTTGGGCTCAAAAACTCCCTGATGGTCTTGCTAAAGTTGACTTAGAATGGCACTCCAGTCTAAGAAACCCCCACCCAATCTAATTAATCCTGCCCTCACTCTCTCCCATCCTTCCTGTTTTCCCCTTCTGTCTCTTTCCTTTGTAAGCATATGTGCATGTAGTTCTGATGTCTTCCCAACCAACTTCACATTCTCTCATGAGCATTTCCCTTAGTATCTTACATGTTTAATCCTGTTTGGTGTCTATTTCTCGAAGAAACTGCATTAATACAAATATAAAAAAAGGAACAGATGGAGAAATTTCTGACCCATATTTCTAACTGAGTGGTGAGAACCCTTATTCATAGATATAGAAAATACAGAACAAAGAATCTGAACCATTGATGACAATTTCCAATTCATACAGATTTAATGTTTGATTATAAATCTGTGAGACTCCAGGTTTGCGTGTGTGTGTGTGTATGTGTGTGTGTATGCATGAGTGCCCACGTTAATTGTATGTTTTTGTGACTATCTAAAGGAACCAATTTACCTGCAAATCACTCATTCCTAAGGATTTCTCTTCCTCACTGGCTACCCCTCAGTTTCTTTTGAGGTTCCATTTCTTATAGCCACCCAGTAAATACTGGTATTCCTAGTTCTTCCTCTTTTCCTTTTAATCATAAATATTCTAGTGAAATGTTATTTTCTTCTCCTGAACTTTGGCATTTTTCATCTGTCAACTCTGAATTTCCAGTGCCTAGGCCATAATACCTATATGTGACAAATTACAAATGAATATTCTAATTGTAGGAATAAAGTTAGAGCAGCTTCTTTCCTTGTAGGTGAGTAGAGCTTTCAAGGGGCACAAATCAATGGATAGATAAAGCTCAAGCAAGTTCATTTGAGCCTTTCAACCTCTCTGACCTAGTAAAGATAAAGAAACAAGATCCCAATCTAGAGGTGAGTTAAGGGTTAGAAATCAGGAAAATCGGTGCCCCCCCCCCCAACACACACAACCCCAGCCTTGATGAAGGATAATACAAACATTTTCCTGAATGCCATACTTTCTTGGTTCTCAGGAAGGTGGCCTTTCTATCAGCAGATTTTAGAGTTATTATAGCAATATCATGACTTTGTCTAGTTGCTTCAGATTATTGAAGGTGATTTATGCTCCAAAGTGTTACTAAGGATGACCAAGAAAGTAGAGATAAGTCAAGTATTTATTTTGGGTGCCAAGGTATTCAGGAGTTGGGGTATCTGAGATCATTAAGGATGCTTATGCAAAAACACCAATCCTTTAAAACTATGTGCCTAAAACTCAATCACACACTTCCCCTACAAACATAACCTTGATGTCTAAATTCAAATAATAGCATCCGTAAAAGGATGTATGAGTTGCGTTTATCTGAGATCCATTAAGTTTCAACTCTTTATTTGGTAATCAATGAATGACTTGTAACAAAACTGTTTTTGCTTGACAACTTTTAACTCTAGAAAGATCATTAGCCCAGGAAATCCTGACCTGGGAAATACATGGTGCTTAGGACACATTTGGCACCCAATCCATATTAGTTGAAATATATTTTGTGACCCCAGAAGATGGGAATAAGTTCCGTGGTGTGATCAGGATATGCAATATTGAACACACAGACATTATTTCTATCTTCATTGAGATTAGAATCTCCTGACAAGATAGATATAAAATATGTAAACACACAAATAATTATAAAAATTATTATAAAAAACAGGATATTGTATAAGAGAATACTAGAATTAATTTAGATTGTGGGAATATAGGACATAGATAAGTATTAGATTGGTGCAAAAGTAATTGCGGTTTTTGCAATTATTTTTAACCTTATACACCACAATTACTTTTGCAATTGAGCAATTACTTCACTTTCAGACTTAGATCTAAAAGATGAATGAAAGTTCACCAAGTAAAGAGTGAACTAAATATTTCTAGGCAAGAAAACAGCACATACAACTTCTACATTAGGAAGACTTGCCTCACTTTGAATATCTTATATGAGTTTAATTTTGCTACAATTTAGGGAGAGAAAGTAGGTTCGTGGAATAATATGAAGTTTGATTGATTTACAGAGTCAGAATCATGGCAAGCAGAGGCAATATGAAGGAATTTGGTTTTTATTTTAAGGTCAGGAGAAAGCTTTCGAAGACTACCACTCGTACTTTCATTCCTATTTTGCGGGGGAGTGAGTGACATGATCTGACTTATGATTAACATGTTAAACTGTGGATGCTACATAAAGAATAAATCGGAACAGAACAGGAAAAGCTATTGAAGTACAGGCAGTAGATGATTATGATTTGCACTTGGGCGTTGGTGGCAGAAATGGAAGAGAGTAGTCACATTTGACATCTGTGAGGCAGAATTGATAGAGATTGGTTATGGGCAAAAGAAGGGCAGTTCAGGGAAAAAAAGTGTAAAAAACGTGTGAAAGGCCTCACACTCAAAATTGCTGTGCTCATAAATTTTATTATATAAACAGTGACACTTTTGAGAGTGACAGAAGTGATATTAATAGCTGTACTGGGTCAATAAATTGGGAGGATTCTGAGCAAACTGAAAGAGTGGTCACTGTTCATAGGCTAGACTTTTGGGTCTACTCACTTTACCTTGTGTGTCTCCTGGTGATCGCTAAGCAATGAGCTCCGTGTTCACAATTTAATGGATGGTTGTTAGGCTTCTTTGCATCTGACATCTCTGTGAAACTGCTGAGAACTTTGCCTTTTGAAAAACTTTATTTCTTGACATCACTCATTCCTAAGGATTTCTCTTCCTCACTGGCTACCCCTCAGTTTCCTTTGAGGTTCAATTTCTCATAGCCACCCAGTAAATACTGGTATTCCTAATTCTTCCTCTATTCCTTTTAATCCATGTTACCAATTTCCCTTGGCATCAACTACCACCAATGCTTGATAATCCACGGATATCTCCAGGCCTCCTTTGACACTAGACTGTACCAACAGTTATTTAACAGCTTTATACTCGATACTTTGCAATTTTGAAATTTCAATAGCATGAATATGGTCTGTGACCAAATTCAAGAACTACTTTCTCCAAAACTGACCTTCTTCCGATGTTCCTCTGTCACAGTAAATGGGGCCATCATTTTGCAAACCAGAAATCTAGAAATTGCCCTTGACGTCTCAGTCTCCCACCTTATTAGTGGTATCTGCCAATTTACATACTGCATATCTCTTAGCATTGTCCACCTCTTTCCAAAATCCTTATCATCACCCAAGTTTAACCTACCATTATCTCTCCCTGGACCTCTGCAAAAGTCCCTTAGATATATTTGTGCTTTTGCTCTTACACCCTTTCCATTCATTCTCCATACTGAGCAAGTGACTTCTAACTACCGAGAATTGGGTTATACGACACACATATATCGCCCTCTAAAACCCTACAGTTTAAAATCTTTCAATGGCATTAGGCTTTCAGTGCTTTTGGCGTCCGAGGCTCTTTGAGCTCTGAACCTAACCTCTCCAGGAGCACTTTGGATTGCCCACCTACTTGATATTTGTGTTTCATCACATACTATTTTTCTTAAAAGCATCATCTCACTCCTGCCAGAGGGCCTCTGTACATGTATGTTCTGATCCACTCCCCATATACACATGGCTACACCTAGTTAACCCCTATTAAGCTTTCAGATTTCAGATTCAACACCACTTCCTCAGGGAAGACTAATCTGATTCTCCAAAGTAGCTCAAATCCTCCGGATAAAGGTTTTCTTTAACTTGTACCACTCCTTCCAGCAGATACAGTTTTGATTGTTTCACCAATGCCTGTTTTCTTCACTAAACTGGAAGTTCCATGAGAGCAGACATATTGGCACTTTTTGCTTTCCGTTTTTTACCTTGAGCCTAACACACGGGATTGGACATAGAAGATGCAACATAAAGGACTCAGTAAACATTTTTTGAGTGAGTGAATGACTTCTAAGTGAAAGCAATCCTGTTACATGAGGTTATTTGGCAAGTCAATCAAAGGATATGAAATGCAGTGGTTTTCTCAGCATCTGATACTGAACTAGTATATTGTCTAGGATCAATTGCCTCTTCCTATTATGCTGTTAAGTTTTCCACCCATAAATTGGGGGCATGCCATGTCTTTCCTGTGTTATCCCTCATTATAAATGACTTAAAAAATATCCTGAGCACTTAATAGATATGTTCTATATACACATATTTTTTTTACTACTAATTAGATGTTCCCATTGACGTCACAGCGTGACCATAGCCTGACCACTACTACTGCTACGCTGCATGTAATTTATTCTTGCTATAAACATGGCCAGTAATTAAGAATAAACAGTTTTGCTGTAAAGACTCCCCCATCTTGTAAGCACACCTTAAACACACATACTTCCCCCGGGGAACATGTACACATAAACACACAGATGCACAAACCCACTATCTTTCTCACCACCACCACTACTTATGTTAAATTCCATTTTGCAGTTAACGCCTTCTCTCCAGAATAGAAAATATATATGGAATCTTGACATTTAATGAATTCATTAAAATATATAATTTCATGCTGATTTTCTCTTGTAGCAAGTAAGTAGTTAATTGATGGCATAATTTCCAAACCAACTTGCAAAGTGTATACAATACACATTCTATATTGTAGGTAATTATACAAAGCTTTGTATACAGACTTGCCCAAATGAAGGTTTCATGTTAATGAGTAATGTAAATGTACTTCCAAAATGGGTGTGTTGATACTGAATATGATTCTTCCTAACAGAATGGAAGTGTGTCTCAGTGGCATTGATTTAGTCCTCTTTTTTTTTTGTTGTTTTTTGTTTGTTTGTTTGTTTGCCTCCCCACTGTCTTTTAAGCCCCAGTTAAGTATAGCACAATGGCTTTTCACCTCTCTGCCTGGTTCATCTGGCCCAGTAGGGCTGCTTCTACCAATTTGCCCACACTGAGCCATGAGCACTAAATGAAGCGAGTAATTTGGTGCATTGTTGGGGGGGGAGTGGCAGTGGGGGTGGGAAGAGGAGGGGACAGCTGACAGTGAATGGTGTCAGCTGCAGAGGCAGCAGAAAAAGCCGACATCTTAATAAAACAGCCTCAGGCGAAATCCCATTAAAGCCTTCAGAAGCTTGTTTCCCTGCAGTTGAGCAGGTAGGCGTTGAGCAGTACCAGGCAGCCCTGAGTGCTCTCCGGGAGCCCAGTTCAAAAAAAAAAAATGAGTGTGCTTTTTTTTTTTCTTAATATAAATCATCCACCAGTCTAGCTCCTCAGAGTCATTTGCAAGGCAGAGAAAGAGAGAGCTAGCACGAGAAAAAGGGAAGGAGGGAGGAACGGAGCGAAAGAGATGTAAAGGGACTGAGTTCCTTAGCCACCTCAGGAGCAGGCGCAGGCTGTGTGCACCCATTAGCCGTGGCGTGCAGACCTCAGGCTGACCTTTGGAGAGACGAGGGAGCAGGCAGAGCTCCGGCAGAATTACAATGAGGATGACGCATCCAAGAGGTGCATTGCCTGGCTGGCTTCTAGGCCAAAGGCGTCATGGTACATCTCTTGCAAGTAATACCATCTTGTGAGTAAGACAGTGGACAGACATGGGTGAATAGTATAAGATTGCACTTTAGGAAGCGTGGCCAAGCATGCCACTAACTTTACAGTAAAAGGGAAGAATATGTATGTCTACATGTATCTCCTTCCTACGCACACATGCAGCTCATGCAAAACAGGTGTCAGAATATTGACCGGAAAGCATTTTGAGGGTTCACATGATACACCCTCCAAGAGCCACACGTATAGCATATTTATTGGACAGTTTATTTAATCTTTTAAAGCTTCCGGGAAAGAGTGTCCTAGTAACTATTCCAGGGTTTAATGGCCCTCTCTGTCAGGAAGTTCATTGTCACATCTAGCAAATATTTCTCATACTGTAGCTACAGACTATTTCCAGTAAGAATGAGCGTATTTTGTTGAGCCCTGAAAATCAACTTGAACAGAAAATTTTATGTCATGCAATTGGATGCCCTTTAGTGGATAAAATTAATGTTTTTGTTAGTTGATGATATTAATGTTCCTATTAAATAATGACCACAAAAGCATTAGGTTCACGACCTTTCTAGTTTTGCTTTTTGGTTAAGTGCAGGTTTATTTCATGAAGTACAATCTATATGGTGCTGAAAAGTTGTGTGAATTTAAAGCTGTTATAAATTGAATCAAATTTGAAGCATGTGAAGTCTTGACATTTAAATAACACACATACTGTGAGATGAATCCTTAGTAAAGCCAATAATCTGTGCTGCTTTTTTTGTTGTTTTCAGGCGTTGACCAAGTATTCTGGAGATTCTTTGCTAAATTAAACACATTTGTACTTCAGTTTCACAAATCTAGCCTTTCACATTGGAGCACCATGCTCAACAAATCTCAATTCACTGGGTACAACAGTGGTAATAGTTGTAGATGTTTGAAGAAAGATAGCTAAGCTTAAGTTAAAGTTGAATATTTTCAAATTAATCAAGCTCCATATTCCATCTTTGGGCAAGTTGTAAACAGGCATATAATAAAGGTGCAGATGTTTAGCTGAGTCAACCTACATGAGATTATTGGTTTCCAGGTGAAATTCCAGGCTGCTCTCCAGCCCAGCCCTGCTCAGCCTCTTCCATCACCCCGTCCAGCCTGCCTTCAACTCTAAGAAGGAGGAATACGTAATGGAATGAATCAAGTCCAAATCCAAGTCCAAGAGAATTTTGAAAGGTAAGGTGTTAATGTTAACTCTGCCTGGGAGCTATTTGACTTATATAACTCCGTATTCTCTCTCTCTCTCTCTCTCTCTCTCTCTCTCTCTCTCTCTCTGGCACTTTTAATTTTTATTTTGGAATGATGCCCGTCCCTCTTTATAATGCCAAATGAAGACCACTGTAAAATAGTCTTGTGGTAATAAGATTAGGCTTTATGCTCTAAAGTAGGCCGTAGGTAAAATCTGTTTCCCACTTTATTTTCCTTGGGTTTGACTTCCACTGTGTCAAAACTTCCAGAATGTTATATCTATAAGGTTATGATTGAGGTGGGCCCAGACTCGAATGTAACAACTCTGTGGGCTGTTCACCGCCCTTCTCAAGGAGGTGCTATTAATGTCTAAGTCAAAGGCTTAAGACACTAAGATGGTCCCTCAACATGCTGTTATTACTCTAGGTACACAGACTTCAGGTGAAAGGATCCTTTGTGACTCACTGAGTCCAGCCAGCCTCACTGGATCCTTTATGGTTGTAAGTGGGGATAGGGGAGGGAAGCACTATATTAATATCATTTTTTTAGCTTATTTTACTTTATTAATAGAGTGGGGGTTTCTTTTGGATAAAGCGTACATTTTGCATCTGTCATGGAAAGTGGCCTGGCTTTAGGAAGATTAAGGATTCGGAATTTCAAGATTCTATACCTTGGACATTTTCTAATCTTAGCAGAATTAACATTTGGCGTAGATATTGCAGACTAGGGTGAACATAAGCACATCCGGCTGGAGTGTGAGCCCTGTCTGCAGGGAAAAAGGCTCACGAGTAGGGGGAGACCTCTAGTGTTAATACCTCAAACTGTAAGTGCAACTGCTAACTGAGCAGGATCCCTCACAGAGAGCAGGGAGGTAATATCAAGGGGCGTAACAGATTCAGATCTGAGAAGGCTCATGGCCCATGTGAGTTGCTAATGTGATTTCTGGTTCTGTGAGCAAAATCCTCTGTGGAAGACTCTGACCTTAGCCTTCACAAAGAATGAACCATGGCAAGTTCAGCTCAAATCACCCAGAGCTCCCCAGTCTTTTGAGTGGCGGTGCCTGGAATTGTTAGGTGGCATGGTCTGCAGCATCCTGGGTTATGTTCTGTCTTTAATCAATTCCTCATCCATATTGAGTGATTATGAGTATGTCTTTCAGGACTCAAAATATAAATTTCATTACAGTGAGATAGAGTCCATAATCTATCAGTTTTTTGAATGACAGGGAGAAAGGAATCTTCCTTTTCTTTCCACATTAAAATTTTCTACGCAAGGACTTGTATCACATGCCCAGTCCAGACCATACTAGGCTTGGTGGTTAGAAGGCAGCTGCATGATTGGCCTTGGGTAACTCACATGTCTACTGTGTCCTGGGGTTAGAGATGGGAATGGAGTATAATGGTTCACAGCCCCCTGGAATTACATGGTTGGAATTGGAGAGTATCAATTTCCCAGAAGAAGTGGAGTGCTATTCAAGGATGTCATGATAATAAATGTTCACAATCCTATCCTATGAGGTAGGGTGGTAGGTGCTGTATGTACCACCAAAATCCCTTTTCAGGGAAGGATTTGTTACCCAGGTTGAAAGGAGTGTAGTAGGCAGAGTCTTTAGCTGTCAGCTCCTACAGGGAGTGCCTGAGCTACAGATAGCTGCATCACCAAAAGTCATGCCCTTTCTAAGATAGCTCTCATCTAATGACTGACTAATGCCTGCATAAAATTGCCTAGACATCTTAGCCTGAACTACTGAAAGACCAGTCTAGCTCCAGAGCTCCCCAGGGTGCCAAATCTGTTCTTAGATCTGCTCACATGTGTTGATTCTAAGAGCACTCCTTAATATATCTCCTCCGTGGTAAAATCCTGTTCTAAGTCTGTTTCTCAGGGAAAAAACTGCTATTATTATTATTCCCGGTTTGCAGATGAGGAAATAGAGGTACAGGGATGGTAAGCTCTCTTTGCCTTAAATCACAAACTTAATAAGTGGCAGGGCTGGTAGTGTTTCTCTAGACCTTTGCCCATAACCACCATACTCTACTGCAAGAAGGTGCTTGCCCAGTAGGCTCCGGTTCCTACTGGAATTTACATGTGGCTCCTTGGGGTATAACCGAAGACCCAAGCACAGATAACTGATCATTATGGATGAAATTTATACCTTTGGACTTTCCATGCAGATAAAGAACTACAGAGAATAGAAAGTCACAAGAGTTCTTTTTCTTTCGCCTGTATATAGCAAATTTCTTACTAACAATAGTCACAAATATGAAAGTTTGGGAATTATCCCCCCACTTAAGTTAAAGAGGATTTAAGGTAATCCTTACAATGACATCATTTTTACCTTACATTTATTTATTTATTTATTTATTTATTTATTTATTTATTTATTTTTAATTAAAGTTTATTGGGGTGACAATTGTTAGTAAAGTTACATAGGTTTCAGGTATACAATTCTATATTACATCATCTATAAATTCCATTGTGTGTTCACCACCCAGAGTCAGTTCTTCTTCCATCACCATATATTTGACCTTCCATTTAAATACATCTTTGTTAATGTAAGATGGTGAAATTATAATCATTAAACTTGGAATTATGCATGACCCAGAGCTTATTGTTTTCTAAGTGGGACAACCTTATATTTATACAAATGAATATCATCCAACTAAACATCCTTTGACACATCACTGTGTAGCATTATGCAAGTATCCAAGGTTTCCAGGCATCTCTGCATGTGTCTTACTTCTCCCTCTAATGTTTGTATATGTGTAATCTTTGGCAACCAACCTTTGCTCTATGTGTCGGTTTCCTGAACAGTAAAATATGGTATAATTGTAATTATGCCAACTGGATATGTATAAGGATTATGTATAGATATTTTATATTTGTGTATTACTTCGCATGGAGCCGGGGGTTTCTTAATATAATAGTAGCTATTTGCTTTTTCTCCCTCTACCTCCTTATTTTTTTCCTCCTTCTTTTCCTTTCCATTTGAGTCAGTTTTGAGAAAAGTTTCAGAACTGCTAGAATCTTGAAAGGGCAACCATCTCTTGCCATTTAATCTTGACTTTAGAGATGCTTTACAAAATGTCTCCATGGCCCCAGAAGCACATGTAATCTTTTAAGTATACACATTACTCATATATCATAAAGCTTTGGCCAAAAACTCTTTCCTAAAATATTTTATTCCCTAAAGTCTTTGCAAAGTAGCAAAATAAGATTTTTGATATATGATATTATTAAATTATATGATATATGATATAAAGATGAATGATATATGATATTAATGAAAAAGGAACTAAATTAGAAAGCAATAAAAATACAGGACCAAGGACCATATTTTGCAAAATATCAGCAAAAAAATAAATATTCTACTTTTCAAATCCTGTCATTTAGGTTACTTTTGAAACATGATAAATACGTAATCCCAGTTATTATATCTATGAATACAAAAATTAGAGTAAAAAAATCTATTTAGGCTTTCTGTATGGGAAATTCTTTTTTGAAATATTTTGGAAAATTTTTCTTCATTTTTATAATTTTGAAGGATAATGGAACTTTTACCGAATCTTGCTGAAATGTCTTTAATCTTTTCTCTGCTCCACCCTAGAACAACTTGTCACCACTGGTAGTTATTTTTGATAATAGTGTAGATCAGACAATTGAGGTACAAATATTAGAGGAATGAGAAATTGCTCCAACCCACCCATTCCACAGCCTGTCATACTGAATGTGTTACTTCAGTATCTCGTGTACGTAGACCACAAGCAAAATAAAACAAAAATGTTTTATGCACTACCAAAGAGAGACTTTTTTTTAAGTGATGATGATGGGACAGAACTTAAAGCACAAGTAGTGAGCTCACATTTTAGTTTTGAGGAATTTGTCTCTGGGAGAAGAAATTATCTCTGTGAACTTAAGTTGTGTGTGAAGTATCTGATCTGTAGATAAAAATGTAAGTTATGCTTTCCTGAAATTTTATTGAATCATTTTTGTTGGCTACTTCTTTAGTAAAGATAAAGTGTGATTTTATTTAGCTTTCTAAAATAAACTATATATGTTTGCATGTATATTTACGTGTAAGTATGTATAGGTAAAAAACATATACCTATTTTTCTTGTTAATTGCTGGTTATATCTTTGTCCAACATTCTGTGGTTTTAGATTTGTTATAATTGTTTATATACTAATTCTTTGATAATTATTTGCATTGCAAATGTCTCTTCCTGTGATTTGTTTTCTTTTCACTTTGCTTAGAGTGTCTTTTAGTGTGCAGATGTTTCTGATTATAACATGGTCAAACTTACCACTTTTTTCTTCATGTTTTCTGCTTTGGTGCCTTGGCTATGAAATAATTTCTTAGCATGGGGTCATAAAATTCTTCTCCATTTTGTTCTACATATTACAAACTTTTGTTTGTTTACAGATAAGTGTTTAATCCACTTGATCTTTATCTCTGGGGAATCCAATTTACTTGGGTTTATTATTATTCCATATAGACAACCAATTTTCCTAGCAACGTTTATGGAATATTACATATTTCCCATTGATTTGCAATACTACTTTAATTATATAGCAAGTGTTCCCATATTTGCAGGTTTGTACACTGCTAGCATTTAAATTCTGTTTGATAATTAAAACTTAGACTTTGGTTCTTTATCTATGGGTTAATTTTATAATTGAGCAATAATAACCAGAATTTATATTACAATAAATATGTGGTGTTTACTGCAGAGCAAAGTAATATGCATTTAGTATGTATTTCTTCTCTTTATTTCTAACTTCATCTCTTCCATTTTATTTTTAAAAATAACCCCAAAATTGCTTGAAATCATGCCACATTTTAGTGTTTTCTGTATTGGAATTGTACCTCTACCAGAGGCTCTTTCTAACTCCATGGTGAAGAGTATTTAAAAATTTAACTACACTTTCAGAGTTCAAATGATGACTTTGCCACTTACTAGTTGTATAACTTTGAATAAGTTAGTCAACATAGCTGTTTCCTTATCGTAAAAACTGAATTGCTAGTAAAACATATTTCACATATTTGGTTTGACAAGAAAATGAGTAAATAATTGTAAATGATTTACAGCACTACATGAAAATTTTTGATGGATGTGTGTTAGCTTTTGTAAAATTTATATTTTTATCATATTACCAGTACCTTCCAACCTCCTACACATTCCACTTATTGGTAGATTTTGCAAATTATTGTCTCTGAAATTGCCTGACTTCTCTTTAAGTTTGGAACACTTACGTCATCTTTGAATTCTAGCTAAGACAGGTTTTGTTTTTTTTTTCTGGGGTGAAGGGGGTGAGTGGGTAGTGTTTATGTAACCCTCTCCTCATTTTTCACTACACTTCTTTATTTGTCGTATTTTTAAGTTCTTCTAATAGCTCAATAATATTATATATTTTTATAGCATCTTCTTTTCCAAGAGTTTTCCTTTCTTTTGCCTTCTGTTCTCCTTCCTATCCTGAGAATTCCTTTCTTTATTTTGCTGGGATGGAGTCACGTTTTCCCAGATCTCATGTCATCCTCTTTCTTAATTTACTCTCTCATTGGAGTATATTTTCAACTAATGTCTTAAGAGCAGATGCATAGGTGACAAAATAGCTGAGGCTGAGTAGATCCACAAATGTCTTTTTTTCTTTCCTCTCCCTTGAGTAATAGTTGTATCAATCAGAATAGATTAGCTTATTCTGTGGTAATAAGCAACTCCAAGCAGTGTCCTAAAGTCACATAGGTTTATTCTCACTGATGCTACGTGTCCACCATGGCTCTGTTGTTGTCATTCAGGACCAGACTGCTGGAGCAAACTCCCCAGTTGCTCTGCCTGTGGGAGAAAAGGAAGCCATTGGATGTCCTCTCTGGAAATTAAATGTGTGGTGCTAAGTCCTTTCAGTTCTGTTAACAATGCACTGCCCTGAACTGGTTACATCCCCTACTCCCACTAAAAGGAGGCCTGAAAGTGAAATTCTAACATGGGAAAGCGGGAAGCCTTAAATATCTCTTGATCAACATTTATCACTATCGCCACAATTTGGCTCATTCTCTTTCTGCTATTTCCATGAATCAAATGCTCAGCTTTTTGGATTGATTCTCTGTATCTGTGTCTTTTATCTCTCAGTGTATGTATTTTTTTGTTTAGTTTATCCACTTATACATAAACTTCTTACTTGGCTCCCTGAATATCTAATAGTTATCTTCCACTTTACATATCCAAAATAAAGCTCATGATTTCTACCAGCAAAGTATCTTTTAAAGTTATCCCCATTACCGAGATGACATGAACTTCACTTCATTTTTAATTTGCAAGTGTAAGGATTATTTCATTGTCTCGCTTTTCCTCACATTTCACATCTGATCCAAGTTATCTCTACATTTAAAATGCTGATATCATTGATCCAACTATGTCACACTTCCGCCTTGCTAGCACCCTAGCTCTAGTTACCATAATTTTCAGTAGGATTACTGCAATAACCTCCTAATTGGTTTCACCGCTTTAGCTCTTGCTCAACTACTGTCAATTCTACATACATAGGCATCTTTTAAATATAAACCGGGCCATAATTCTTCCATGTTCAGAATGCTCCAATAGTTTCCCATTGCACTAGTAAGAAAATAGAAAACTCTTCCAATAGCTGGAACGGCTCTTGCCTTCCTCTCTGTCATTCCCTGCTACCATTCTCTCCTTACTTCACACTGTTCTAGCCACACTGACCTTCATATTGATTTAGCAATATCTCAAGCTTATTCTCTTCTTGGGACTTTTGAATGTCACTATATCTTATAAAACACTTTTCCCAGACTTCACATTTCTCACTACTTTCATCACTCAGCTTTTTATATCTATATGTGTGTGTGTGTATACACATATATATATACACATACACACACACAGCACACACACACACACACACATATATATATATATATATATATATATATATATATATATATATATATATGTATGTATAAAAGGCCATCTTTTTTCTAATTGAAGTTTATTGGGGTTTCAATTGTTAGTAAAGTTACATTGGTTTCAGGTGTACAATTCTGTATTACATCATCTATATATCACATTGCGTGTTCACCACCCAGAATCAGTTCTCTTTCCATCACCATATATTTGATCCCTTTTACCCTCATTTACCACCCCCCTGCCCCCTTATCCTCTGGTAACCACTAAACTATTAAAAAGATCATCTCTGACTAACCTTTTCAGTTTTTTCAAGGTACTTTTCCTACTTAATTTCCTTCATATCACTTATTACTACTTGGCATCATATTATACACTAATTCTTTATTTCTGTTTCCAACTCGAATTTTAAGGTCCAGGAGGACATTATTATCATTTGTATAGCTCGCCACATTATTTATGGTACTAAGTCCACACCAGCACAAAGTAGGTGCCCACTAAATAGTGAATACATAGATGAATGCAAAAATTAATAATATTTGGGAGACTACTTTAACTATAGTGCAACCTTTAATTTGAATTTTTATTTGACTTTCTTTTTTAACATTTTCATTTGACTTGTCCTTGTGTTCTGATTGTGCATTTTACAGGGTACACTGTTGTACATTTATTAATAAAAAATGCTCCTGATCATCTTTTAGGACAATAATTGGAATTTGTTTTAACATTGCAATTGGACTTATTTTTCTATGTTCACAGTCAGTTTTCCTGTTTTTTTCCTTATTTTTCATGGACACATGACAGTTTTCCTTGAAAATCTGTCTGATGATTCTTGATTGTTTATTCAGTTTTTCACCTATTTTTTTCCTCTATTCAGAATCCTGTTGAGTTGGGTAGAACTTCCTTGAGATGACAGTGAGAACCAAAACAAGAAATAAAATAAGAATATTTCCACACATCAAAATTATTCCAAAATCCACCACAAGAATAGGTTTGATCTTCTGTCTGTCCTCGAGTTTCTAGCAGTGACATTAAGGTAAAGGAGGTGAGGCATTTTTGGTTAATGCATTTATGCTGACAATAGCCATATAGAGGGCTATAGCTGTATACTAAGGGAGTTATTAAGTGTGAAGGGGCACTGTACTAGTTGTTGTTGTTATTGTTACTTGATCAGCCTTCTATTTTTTAAATTAAATTTATTGAGATATACATATACAAAATGAAATGTCCCCATTTAAAATGTATACTTTTATTAGTTTCGTCCAATGTACACAACTGTATAATCGCCACTACAATATTGCACTGATCGTACAATAAATAGGGTATTTCCATCACCATCAAAATTTTCTCATAACTTTTTGCCATCAGTCCCCCAACCTCTGGCCCAGGGTAACCAGTGTTCTGCTTTCCATCACCACTGATTCATTTTTCCTGTTCAAGAATTTAATATAGATGGGATCATAAAGCATTGCTCTTTTTGCCTTGCTTCTTCCTTAGCATGTTTTTGAAATTCATCCAAGTTGTTGAGTGTGTAAGTAGTTCCTTACACCTTATTGCTGACAGTATTCCATCGTAAGGATATACCACAATTTGTTTATGTATTCACTTATTGGTGGATTTGACATGTTCCCATCTTGTAGCTATTATGAATAAAGACGTTATTAACATTTGTAGATGAATCTTTGTGTCAACTTATATTTTTATTTCTTTTGGGTGAATATCTAAGAATGGAATTTTTGGATTTTGTTTGTAAGTGTATTTTTAATTTTCCAAAAAGATACCAAATTATTTTCAAAGCTGTTGCACCGTTCCATATTTTATGAGAGATCCTGTTGCTTTACATCTACCTAAGCCCTTGATAATGACCAACTCTTAAAATTTAACCATTCTGTTAGTTCTGTAATGGTATCTTATTGTGGTTTCATTTGTTAGAAAAGATTGTCTTTCTCCTCATTACATACGTTGTCAAGTTTGTTGAAAATGATTGGCTTCATATGTATGGGTTTATTTCTAGACTCTATTGTCTGTTCTCTTCTATTGGTGTGTATGCCTATCATGATGCCAATTCCACACTTTTTTCTGACTATTGTTTCATAGTAAATCTTGAAATTAGGCAGTGAAAATCCTGCAGTTTTGTTCTTCATTTTCAAAATGGCTTTGGTTATTCTAGGTTTTTGTATTTTATGAATAATTTTATAATCCACTTGACAATTTCTATAAAAATATACCACTTGTGTTTTGATTGAGATTGTATCAAAACTTTAGATCAATTTAAAGATTTGCCATCTTAAAAATATTGAGTTTTCTAATCTATGAACATGTCAATTTTTCTATATATTTAGATCTTATTAACTTATCTCTTAAGTCTTCTCTAATTATTAGCCTAGAAATATTGCATGGTTCTTTCCTATACTGGAAATCAAACTTTTCTCTAAGAAGCCCTTTTAGTTCATGTTGATACTTCCAGTGTAACCTCAGGACTATATATCTTTTTTCTCAACTGCTTCCCTACTGCAGCTCCACTACATCTTTATCTTCTTTCTTCCACACTAATAATCTTCTCAAAAATAGGAGTATGATAGGATTAGAATATCCGACAATTACTCATTTGTTCTATCTCATATTATACAGCAAGTATCTCAGAATAAGAAATATAATACTACCACCAATATGGTCACTGAAAACATTATCTTTTTTAGTATATATTCTTCCCATTTTCCCCTATATTGTTCAGTTTTAATGTATCTGTACTGTCAGAGCAAATAGTCATTCCACGCTATATTCTCACTTTCTTAGCCCTTATGTATCTCTACTTCTACAGGTAACTATACTTGTATATTTAATCCTCATGACCTATGCTGATGTCTCTCTAATTATCGTGGATGTCTCAAGTTCTTTCTATAGTATACTTGTCAGCAATAATATAAATAATATTCTGGATTCTTCTAATACTGATAGCAATTTGTGCCAACATTTTCCTGAAAAATCTGTTTTGCTGGATATAAAATTCTTTTCCATACTTTACTTCCTCTATATTTTAATATGTTAATCTATTTTCTTCTGAGGTAAAACATTGTTGTTGAAAAGTCTGATGATGTTTCCTTTTCCTATTATTCATGTGTTCTTTTTATCTAAGCAAACAAATAACTTATTTTAAGTTTAGTAATTTTGATGGAATATGTCCAGATGCTTATTGTTCTGTGTCAGTATTATTCATGCATTATAGTCTTTTAATATTTTATTTTTTCAGAGAAGATACCTTCAATTTTAGTTTTTGTACTTTTTGTTTATATGTTTTATTGTTTTTTGGTTTTCTTCTTCATATATATGTTCTTTTTTTTTTTCTTTTGCCTATACTCAATATTGTCACTTTATCTTAAATTGTTTATCATTTATTCCTTTTTTACGTCTTTGAATTTATTTTTTCACCTCCTATTTCCCTTAATGTGTTGTCTGTTGTATTTATAGCTCATGTGTTCTTTATATGACTTTTGAAATGACTTTTTTCATTTCTTATTCTTACTTTAGTTCTATCTTCTCATTTTTTAAAATTTTCTAATTTAAATTATGTTATTTCTTAATGTTCATTATCACTTTCTTAATATATTTTCGCTGGTTTTAAAATAGGGTTTGCTCAGTTTTGTAAGCAAGTCTTTCTGGCATACTTTCATTGTCTATGGAAATGTTCTGCTTCCCTTCTTTTTCTTTTAATACATTTGCATAGAATTTACTCTTGATCAGTTTTTGTTGCTTATTTTTATATGAAATTAGTTTTTCTGCATTTTTAAAATGAGGCAGGGTTTAGGAAAACTTTCCCAGTTTCACAGAACTTCATCTTCTGTTGTTTATTTCCTGACTTTGTTTCCCTCCACCATTTTGACCTTGACCTTTCCTTTCCTTCTCTCTTGTTTAATTTAGATTTCCCTTCCAGTAGTTCCTTCTAACTGTGGAGACTCTGCTCTAGAAGAGAGCCCTGGTTAGTGAGCTTTGAGATTTCACAGGGGCTAGACCTTGCCAATCCATTTTGCCCTTCTTAGGAAGGAAACTTTGCCCTCCTCTCTTGGAGGAAAGGGCAAACCCCTATGTAGTTCCAGTTACTGTTTTCTGATTGGCCAGTCTACTTTCCAGTAGATGCTTGTTGACTATTTTGTGGTTCTCTATTCTCAAGTCAGTCAATTACTGCCCCATTATTTCTTTCTTCACAATATAAAGATACTGCATTATGTGGATATGGTAGTTTTTCCTCAACCTTCTAATTTTACTTTAAAATACTGTCTTGTATTTTAGCCTCTGCTATCTAATTGCTTGTCAGTTTTATGTGGGGATTTGGAGAGACTGCAAAACTATACTGCAACACTAGCATCTCCACAGAATCCTTTTCTTTAAAAAAAAAAAAATTAAATAAATTCTATCCCCTTTGATTTTGTCCCTTTCCCATTTCCAACCCCCTTACAATCTTCCTCTGATACACTCTAAGATGGAGCTAGTTAGACTGTGTGTTATTCATCGTAATTATTCATTATGCTTTTACCTCACCATAAAATCATCAACATGAAGAATATTTGCATAATAGGGTGACTGGGAAGGTATTGGTACAGTTGCGATTCAGGCAGATTTTTCTATATTTGCTAGCACTCCAACTAAACTAGGTCATTTCCTCCTTTTAGTCACAATGTAAACACTCCCTAAACATATAGATTTCACCTAATGTTTCTTCTGAATTCACTGACCTAACACATTTCAGACCATCCTAATTAACATAATTATTTGTTTCTTTCAATTCAATATTATGTTCTCTCTAATCAATTGTATCAGGTGTTTGGAAGGTAGAGAGAATAAACATGACAGCACAAATCGCTATCCTGACATCTTGCTGATATTTTACTTAACTAACAGTTCACAGTTTTTAAGTATAGTGAACAATTTTAACATGACATTTTACATTTTTTCACAGAAGGTCTAGTTATTTTAACTGAACCGACCAACTTGCCAGATTCACAATTTGCTCACATAACCAAAGATATTCTCCAAGTTCATATTATTTTTTCTTATGGTTCCTGGCATTATATTTATGTTGTGTTTTTGGTTTCGATTATTGTTTATAATGAACTGTGAGATAAATTGAAGTGAAATCCATATAGAATTATAAATTCTTAGAAAGTCAGAGTTGGTCAGAGAATGAAAACTTCCCTAGTCTGAACTGTAAATTTTTTTTTGAAACTGAAACTGATGAAGAGAAAGATAAAATGATTTTTTCAAGTTCACTTGCCCTATTGATAGACAAACAAACAGTGGGAGCAGTCTCTTACTCTTCCTTTTAGCCCATGGTACACAACAACTTCTGTTTTCCTCTGTGAACACGTGTAATATGGTCTGTGGATTTTGGGAGTTTTGTACCTTCTACAGAATAAAACCTCCATGCATCAACATTTATTAATTTTGTTCTCACATATTTAGTTCTATGTTACTACATACATATACTACAATTAACTTTTTTCAATTGGATCATTTTGATTTTTTATACTATGTTTAACAGGGCAATTATTTTTTCATTGGATCTACCTTTAAAATTTAAACATTAAATACTGCATATTGTTGCATATTGGCTTTAGTATATGAAAACATGTGCACTTTAATAAATAAACAGTGTTTTTCATAGACAGCATTGTGTTTAGGATACAGTTTTTAAAATTTAAAATACTGAAATTTAAAATAATAAAGCACAGATAAGTATTTTTATTAACAAATGTGGCTAAGGGCATTTGGGGATTGTCGTGTAGGCAACAAATAAACATGTGGAAATGTGTTGTAAAATCTCTCTCTTCCACTTCACTTCTTCCCTATTGTCTTTTGCTCCAATCCCTTTTTGATTTTCTGTTTCTGCATGACTTTGCCTCAGCATCCCCATTGCCTTTGCATCCTAAACTGCAAATCCTGACAGAAAACACTGGCATCCCTGCTGTTGTGACTGACATAATATTGAATCTGTAGACGTACCCGGCAGTGTGGCAGTGCAAGGGTCATTGGGGGTTTTTGTCTAAGTGGGACAACCACATTTGAAGTTGCATGGTGTGTGAGCTCCAATTAAATGTACAAAATTGGATAGTTATGCATTACAGCACAAACACATGTATAGTATTCTATAAGTATCTGTTTGCCTTATTGTTTTCATGCTGCAAAATACATTTGTTTCTCCAAAGTGGATTAGCCAGTCTAGACATCCTATAAAATGTCAATGCAAGTATGGATCTTCCATACACTGGTCTCAGGAGATTAGAGCTTGTCTGCAGTGCTGCTCTTTCACAGATCAATACAGCCACACTTCTTCTTTTTTTTTTTTTTATACTTTGCCAATAGAAAATAATATCAGAACAGAAAATTTCTTTTTGTTTCCTAAGCAGGAAGTAACATGTGACCAGAACTCAAGAGGGAAAAAAGTTAGCTGGTAAATAAATACCCAAGAACTTGGAAAGAAAGTTATTTTTTTTTATTACCCACTAAGCCACGATAAGGGTTATTATCATGAGATAATCATTCCTCTGGAGCAATACCAGACAGGGGACACAGCTGAGTGCCATCATGCCCATGGGATGTGATTAGCTCATGATAACAGCATCCCCTGGACTCATTGCTATTATGAAATGTCTACCCCCCCATTTTCTATATATAAATAAATGATTTTGGCGGACAGATTCAATTCCCACAAACTGCAAGTTTGCATTAAAATGCTTCAGCTGTGAGATTCACAGATATTAATCTACCCTTTTGGAATGTTGAACAGTCAATCAGAATCTTTCTTCGTCTCAAGCTGTTTTATGATATTATTACAATGTATTTTGCGACGGAATGGAGGGTAAAGCAAGTTTCAGAGAAATAGGCTTGTTTGGGCTCGATTTAGTTGCTTGAGGGAAACCTCTACATAAAATGACTCTGCCTGCTCACTAAGGCATCCTAACTTTCTCATTATTTTTTTCCTGCCTGACTCAATTTCTTTGCTGTGTTTTAGAAGTGTGAAGTTCATTCCTCTAACTATATTAATAAAAGCAGATTTCTCATTTCATATTTCAGAACTGATGGGAAAATACTGCCCTACTAGTCAGAGTAAACACTAGTTCAGAAAATACTAGTTCAGAAAATACTAGTTCAAAATTTGGGATTTAAAAATTAACATGAAATAAGATGGACTTTGGATTTAGAAATGAATGGGAAGCTTTTGGTATAATAATAGGCTGGTGGGTAGGTTTTACTATGAATTTAAGTGAGGTTTGTAAAAATGACACCGTAAATTTGTAAAAATTAAAAAGTCAATGTCATTTCAGTAACCTGAAGAATTCTGGATAATAACATTAATTGGGGTGAAGCCATCTCCATGGTTGTACTATGACAATTAGGAACATGCATAAAATTACCAAAGAATCCTAAAACAAAACTTTCTTTCTACATTAAAAAAAAAAGGTTTATGACACACATGTCATTAATATGAGACTGAATTTGTTGGTATAAATGACACAAGTATGTAGTTTAATTTATAGATTCTCACCCCTATTAAATATATCTCTACCTATTATTTTTCTCTATATGGAGAAAGTAGCATCTTCCTTGTCTTCAAGTATATTTTATTATTTTGAGCAGGCACTCTCTTTCTCATTCCACATTTTTACTGCTCCAAATTATTGAGAACATACAGGCAGTCAGCATTTAAATAGGTAATATCTTTCATTAAGAAATATAAAATGTGCTGCTTATCCTTCTTCCTCTCTATTCATGTTGACTTTGTGGCATTAATGACGAAAGAAACTTGCCTGACATAGCATCAGGCCAGAAGAGAGAGGGAGTCATGCCTTAATTGATACAAAGTATCTGATGATAAATAAAACTAATAAAGATGTTTCTAAGAACACTAAGAAAAAAAAAGGAAAAATGTACATCTGATGAAAATGTAGATTTAGTTATCAATTCTGGAACTATAAAGTGAATAAATGAATAGTGTTATATGATTTTAAACTATAAGTATTATTGATGTTTAATGAGTTATTATATATGCTTACATTTCTTTATTTGTTAGAAAGTCTTGGATTAATTTCTAGCATCTTAATGTGTGAACCTAAGTAGGCTATAGTATCCAGTTATTTAGTCAAACACGAATCTAGATGTTACAGTAAAACTGTTTGTAAATGTGATTGATATTTATAATCAGTTGACTTTATGCAAAGAAGATTATCCTTGATAATCTGAGTGGGACTGATCCAATCAGTTGGAAGGCTTTAAGGACGGAAAGGCAACCTACTGAATGGGAGAAGATATACGCAAATAGTATAATTGACAAGGGGTTAATATCCAAAATATATAAAGAACTCATATAAGTCAACATCAAAAACAAACAAACAAACAATCCAGTTAAAAAATGGGATGAGAACCAGAATAGACATTTCTTCAGAGAAGACACTCAGATGGCCAACAGCCACATAAAAAAGTGCTCAACATTATTAATCATTAGGGAAATGCAAATCAAGACTAAAATGAGATATTACCTCACACCCATCAGAATGGCTATTATAAAAACAACAACAACAACAAATAACAAGTGTTGGTGAGGATATGGGTAAAATGAACCCTGATGCACTGTTGATGAGAATGTATTATTGGTACAGCAACTATGAGAAACAGTATGAAGAGTCCTCAAAAGTGAAAAATCAAACTATCACATTACCTAGCAATTTTACTTCTGGGTATTTATCTGGAAAAACAAAACAAAACCCTAACAATCCAAAAAGATATATGTACCCCATGTTTATTGCAGCATTGTTTACAATAACCAAGATATGGCAGCAACCTAAGTGTACATGGGTAGATAAATGGATAAAGAGGAGGTGACACACACACACACACACACACACACACACACACACGGAGGGTGCCAAAAAAATGTATACGCATTTTAAGAAAGGAAAAGAAAATGTATTAAAATTGTAATACTCAATATATACCAATAACAAAGATGAATACAAGTCTTGTGTATACATTTTTTTGGCACCCTCGGTATATATAATGGAATATTACTCAGCCATAATAAAGAATGCACTTTGTGACAACATGGATAAACCTAGAGGATATTATGTTAAGTGAAATAAGTTGGACAGAGAAAAACAAATACAATATGATTTCACTTGTATGTGAACTCTAAAAAAGCAAAACAAATGAGCAAATTGAAATAGAGACAAACTCATAGATACAGAGAACAAACTCATGGTTGCCAGAGGGTACAGAAATGGGCAGAAAAGGGAAAGGGACTAAGGAGTACAAACTCCCAGTTACAGGTTATGGGAATTTAATATAGAACATAGAGAATATAGTAAATAATATCATAATAATTATGTATTGTGACAGATGGTTACTAGACTTATTGTGATCACTTTGTAAGATATATAACACACCTATTAAAATAGAACTGGTGGATCTCATCTAGTCCAATTTTTTTTCCTTTTTATTGATGATGTTAAGCTGTATGGGAGTAAATGAGTCTGATTTGGGGTTGGAAACCAAAGATATAAACTTAACCCAAATCTCAATAAAATTGGATACAATTCCAAAAGAGTATCATACAAAAATGCCTTTTTAGGGAATGTAATACCAGGATGCATTTTTACTCAAAGACGTTAAAGAGGAAAAATCTTCTATACGTAAAGATGGAAATATAAAGAGCAAAACATTTTTAGCCAAACACATTTTCTTTTATAGTTCATCTGTATGGCACTATGTTTCTTCTCTATGTATCAGACACTAAACTAGATTTTTGGAATTCAAAGAAATTCAAGGAATTCAAGAAAAAGCACACATAAAGTATATCATTTTAAATGTGATCACCACCATAATAAATGTATTTATGAAGTTTAGTATTTGCAGATGGGGCAGAATACTTAACTTTCTCGAGGTTACAAGAGATAATA
Source organism: Rhinolophus sinicus (assembly GCF_057876585.1). Lineage (NCBI taxonomy): Eukaryota > Metazoa > Chordata > Mammalia > Chiroptera > Rhinolophidae > Rhinolophus > Rhinolophus sinicus. Next base: position 89,842,767 of record NC_142502.1, read on the forward strand.
AAATTGAAGATGTCATTGATTGCTTGATAAAGTAGGAGAAAAGTAATATGGGACATGCAATACTATGAAGAATGACCAGGAGAGGATGAGGCTGTTCTTTAACAAAAGGGGTATTCAAAAGGTTTAAGGAATGAACAGTATAGTAAGTTGTAGAAATTATAGAAGTTTGGCATTGCCTGAACTTGGTAGCAAAGAAGACTTGTAGCCAAAGTTGGATCATAAAAAGCTTCCTTTCAGGGGTTGGAGTTTGTGGTTTTACTTTGAGTTTGTGTTTTTACTCAAGCAGGAGTCATGAAAAGTTTGGAGCTGGGGATCAGTGAAGAGTTTTAAACATGTCATGAAGCAATAGGATATCCTAGAGGGAGCTGAGACAGAATATAATAAATAATCTGAGTATCATGGAGAAATCCAGAGGAAAATCATGATGGTCTGCAGGAGCAATAGAAATGAAGAGGAGAGGAAACAGTCTAGCTATATGTAGGCGGTAGGATGGACCAGGCTTGCCTATGGATTGGATTTAGAAGATGAAGGGCAAAACAGAATTGAATACTAAGTTTTTGGATCAAGTGATTGGATATATCATATGTTATGCAGGTATATACCAGAATAAGGACCTTAAAAGAAGGACAACTTTTAATGGGAAACTGGGGATGATAACGATAGCAAGAAAAAGCACATATTCAGTGACAGTGATAAGGATAGGTGAGGCACAGCCTTCTAAATGCTTTACATGAACTTTCACATTTAATGCTTCCAAGTAATCTCTGAGGTAAGGAACATTGTTTCTCGTACTTTACAGATGTGGAAACAGATTTCACGAGATAAGATACTTTGTAGAGGTCACACAACTGGTAAGGAGAGAGCTAGAATGGTGAATCTGAGGTAACTGAGTTGAATATGTGAGTCCAGAAGAAATGTTCTTCAATGAGGGTATAATTATAGCCTCTTGTAGTTGAAGCTATCCTAATGTGATAAAATATTCAAATTACTACCAGTGAAAAAGTCTCTATTTAGTTGGTGAATACATTTAAATATTGAAAATATTAGATCCAAAAATCATTTATCTAGGTCTTTGATGGAACCTCAAAAACGTAATATTATTTAAAAAGATCGTTAAATCCAAGGTTTACATAATTTTGTCTATTAATCTTTTAAAAGAGTTATTTGGGTTCTGAGAACCCAATATAACTATAAGGTAAGGGTAAGTGCCCCCATACCGACAAGCAATGCTCAGGATGCCAGCTGGGTGTCCTACAATTCAACTCAATTCTGATACTGTCTACCCAGAGAGCATGAGCTTTCACAGGTAAAGGGCTCAGTCCTGCAAAACCGCCCTCTACTTCAGAGGCCAAGTGCTAATTGTGGAAAAAGTAAAAAGTTAAACACCTTCTTCTTAGGAATTGGCTTATTTTTTTTAAGAGTTGGTTTTGGGGAGCTTTTAAATTGTGTGAGGGTTTGTGAAAGTAGAGGAACGTATGGAAAGCTAGGTTAAATGTAAAGTATTTGATTATATACAACAGATGCCAAGGTCATCCTATAATCATAGTTAAAGAATCGATTCTAGAGATCCTCTAGTCCAACTCTTTGACTTGAGAAATATTAAATACTAACAATTCAAGAGTTAAGGGACAAAGACTTGTTTTTAAAAATTTGTGAGGGAAATTACTGAACAACTTTTAAAAAATTTTAATTAAATTTATTGGGGTGACATTGGTTAGTAAAATTATATATTTCGAGTGTACAATTCTATAGTGCATCATCTGTATATTGCATTGTGTGCTCACCACTCAGAGTCAGTTCTTCTTTCACGGTATATTCGACCCCCTTTATCCTCTTCTACCGCTTCCCCTCTCCCCCCTTACCCTCTGGTAACCACTAACCTGTTGTCAGTGTCTATGAGGTTTTGCTTGTTTGTTGCTTTCAGTTTTATATGCCACATATGAGTGAAATCATAGGATTCTCGACTTTTTCTGTGTGATTTATTTCACTTAGCATGATAATCTCAAGATCCATCCATGTTGTCGCAAATGGCAGTATTTCATCTTTTCCATGTAGGTTTTACATATACTTTAGAAATTTTTGCAGTTCACTTACAATGTTCTGATGTTGTGTATGTCAACGGTGGGACAAAATGTGAACATGCGCACAATAATATTTATGTCTTGATAGACAAATATAACATGTGGTGATTAGAGCTGCCCTCAGCTCAAAAGAGTTCAATAAATAGGTATAGGATTTGAAGGTCAATAACTTGTAAACAAAACTGATACACAGGAAGCATTCATGTAAGATGCACCACATAGCAGAGAGCTGAGAACTGGAAAAGGTGACTTCATCAGCCAACTTCTTTTATTTGTGGTTAAATTTTTTATATTGTTGAAGGTAGTCCTTTTTCTCACAGAGCTACTAGTGGAGGATGGAGCTAGAGAGATTAAATGTTACATCTGACAGTGTAAAAGCTGACTTATAATGAAAAGAGCAAGCAATTATTTTCATAATTCAGCATAAATATATTTCTGCTCCCCCATCCCTACTCTGCTCTTAAATTTTGATCATCAGTGTTACAAAGTTGAGGTTAAAAGAAAAATGACCTTGGAAAATCTGAATAAGTTCTGAAATGGACATTTTGTTTTTCATGTACAGATATAGCTATTTCCTTGAAAATATGTTAACCTAATTAATCCTGAAAAAAAGATGAAATAATAAGAATGTATCAGTACGCTAAAAATAAATTCTTCATATCTTCTTTTTTACTTTTGATATCATTTCTTCCTTATTTTCAAGGAATGTGTCTAAGCAAATTTTATAGAGCACCAACTATCTCTATAAAACAAAATTTCCATATTAGTAAAGTTGAAAACAAAGCATTTGGTTGCGTAGTCTTCTCACTTGTGAAGATTCAAAATGCATAGTGGCATATTAAAATACGAAGACATACTACAATAATAAAATGGATTCACTTTGTTTAATTCAGTGTCTCCTATACTGATTTGATTACAAAATGCCATACCCATCTCGCTCTTCCCCCACCACCATCGTCATCATCATGTAATACCAGTCAACTGATGTTTCTAAGAATCTCTTTGGTAAATCTAATATTAGCCTAGACTGTTGGTGGGATTAAAACAGGGGTCAGGGCTCTTCTGCAAAGGGCCAGATAGTAACTATTTTAGGATTTGCAGGCCACATATGGTTTATTCATTGTGGCACATTCTTTATTTTTTTATAACGCTTTAAAAATCTAAAAGACATTTTTAGCTTGAAGGCCGTACAACAGCAGGATATAGGTTGGATTTGGCCCATCAGCTGTATTTTGTTGACCTCTGGATTAGAGTATACAAATTAAAAAAAAAAAAAAAAAAGATGAAAGATGACTAAGGAGGAAAGTAGCATTAATTAATGACCAAAACACATGTGAGTGGGTGACAAATGGAATTTTGGCCAAATGGTCATAAATATTGATACATGGAACAGTAGGCATCAACAACTGCTCTTTGTTTTATAGTTATGGAATTAAGAACTGAGCTAAGATATGCACTGAACTAAAAGTTATTAAAAAAATGTGTTGATTAAAGATATGTGAGTATCAAATGCCTATTTTTTAGGAAGGCTTTATTAAGGTGTCCTTAGATTTTTTTTAACAGTATTTCCCTACTTCTTTGAGTGAAGATGAGGGTATATAAAAGTTCTCCCCATTCTTAAGGTTCATAGAGAAGAAAATTATGAGTTAGTATACAATTTGGTAGCAAAGCTTTAGGGCAAATTAGGAATAAAGAAAAATTTTCTTAAGTCCAAATTAATAATTCCCAATTGTTAATGGAACATCATCTAGGAAAAATATATTATTTTTTAAAGGAGAAATTTGTCACTGAAAAAAATGAGGAAAGGATGCCCATTTTCATGCATTCTCTAATTCAGGAAACAAATATTTAAATCTACTATATTTAAGATTTTTGCACAGATTTACAATAATAAAGTTAGGAGAAAAATGAAGTTGCAAATTGTTTTTTTTATATAGAATATATTCACAATAAAGGATAAGTGGGAAAAGGAAACTACAGAACATAACATATATCTTGTGTTTGTAAATATTGTTAAAGAGAAAACCACAGGCCCAAAATGGCATTACTTGTGCTAAAGTCAATGAAACCAAACCTAGATTTAATACCTGACCTAATTATTATTTCAAACCTTTCCTAGAAATATAATTTTAATCAACCAGTCTGGAATTTTCTGGTCTAGCATCAGTAAAGTAATGTCACATGGGCCCTCTCCATCCCCATAGAGAGAAGAGGCAACCTGCATGATAAAACCCCTTGCTATTCCCTTCCCCCCTAAAGGAGATGTTTTGGTCTAAAAAAAAATCTTTCTTTTGTTACTTGCCCCACCCTTCTTCCTATAAAAACCTTCTATTTTGTACAACCTCTAGGTGTATCCTCCTAGTTGCTAGATGGGATGCTGCAGGATTCATAAATCACTCAATAAAGCCAATTATCAATCTTCAAATTTACTTGGGTGAATTTCATTCTTTATACTTATACATATATGTGTATGTATGCATACTGTGTTAAAATTGTAATACTCAATATATACCAATAACAGAAGATGAATACAAGTCATGTTGGACTTCTGCAATTACAAGAGGTGCTCAAAGTGGTTACCATCAGCATAATTTTAATACAGATTTTTCCTTTCTTAAAATGTGTATATATATTTTTGGCACCCTTTGTATTTAGATAGATAGATAGATAGATAGATAGATAGATAGATAGATAGATAGATAGATACATTCCTATGCAAATGATATAAAAGATTTGGAGTGAAATGCAAAAAAGAGGTTAATTTTAGCTGGTGGGTATCACGGATTTTGTAAATTTTCTGTTTTTTACATATTTTATGCAACATACGTGTTTATTCTTTTCACAAAAGTGATGCATGCTAGTGTGAGATTGTTTGCTTGTTTGTTTTAAGATATACTCCCTGGACTTAAAGAGTTTGCATTCATCACATTTCTGGGCTTGTACCTAGAGAGTCCCAAAATAGACTGGATGTGAAGTAGAAAGTGCAATCCATTGTTTAGAAAATGCATAGCAAAATATCCAGGTGAAAATGGAGCATTTCCAGCAATCCGGACCAGTGAGCTGCTCTATTTCTCCTTAGACGACGGTGTGGTCCTGTGTATTTCATGTGCATTGAGATCATGAAGTCGGTAGACTGAGGGGTTCCACATGCCCTCATTTTATAACTGCAGTAATTTGCACCGCCGCCGTGGGCTTGGCCAGATGGAGATGCCTGTGCTAATTGAACCAAATACCTGTATTGCATTAAATCTTCCTCCTTTTATGGCTCGAGAGGATAGCTTCATTGAGACATGTCAGGCAGTGAGGCGTGGATAAGGCTGTGGAAGGTGCTTTCCCGTAACTTCTGAGGTGCTTGTGTTAGGACCGGCACTGCCTGGCCTGAGTCTCGTTGTCTGACATCTGACTGCCTAATCGCCTTCAGTGTTTCTCCTCCGTACAGTTTACTTTTAAAGGAAGGTGTGTCAACGGGACTGTTGAACAAAAAACAGTTTGCATTTTTTTCCACACAGTTTGTTTTTCTTCTAAGGTTTCAAAACCCAGCAATCTTGTAGAGCAGAGTGTGGCCCTCTGTGAATAGCTCTGGTCTTTGTGCCTGGAGGACTCCCCCATTGTATATCTATCTTGACAGATTGGGGCCCTAGAACAGTATAGCTTAGTCTCATACTAACCAGCAGGGGGGACGTCTGTGCCTGTTATTAAAGCCTACCTACTGGCTTAGTGTTTGGAATTCAGTTCTACCTATAAATCAACATCAGAGCATACAACCCAGCATGTTCAAGAGCTTTGTTTAAACATCAAAGGAAGAACACAGACAAGCACTATGATAGAAATATAACTAATCACTTGCAAATACATCTTTCCTGTCAGTAGGAGCTTAACCTTTCTGTTTAATGTGATGGAGAAAAAGTGCACTTATTTCCATTCTATCTGTTTTCTCTAAAGAGAGATACAGTTCCGCTATGAAAAAGAGATTGTATTTGTTCTTAATGTAACACAGAGCTTAAGGAGTTCAGAAGTGTCCGGGTGAAGGAAGCAGCAAGAAACTGAATTCTGTGGAAATCTAAAAGCTGTTTATCACTTAATGAAGAACGAATTACTCCTGTGAATCTTTGTGTACCTGCTAGGAAAAACCAACTTGTGATCAAGTAGCACTAGGGGGAAAAAGTAAATCATAATAGAAACAAGATTCATTTTAAAATTCGGAAGGAACAGATCTTTGTTTGCTTGTTGACTGACAGTGCATGCAATTTGATGCTTTGTGGTACATTAATTGGGATCAATTTAACTTCGTCTTCTGCTCCTGGTTTTATCTGTCCATGAGGGGCCTACCATGGATTTATTTGAGGTGCTCAGAAAAATCCTAGAATCTATAAACCATTCCTTTAATTTGAATGCTACAGATTATGGATGAAAGTTTGGTCACCTGTGTGGATCAGTAGGATTAGAGACATCAAAGTAAGTAAAAATAAGAAAGACAAGCAGAGAAACAACAAACAAAAAGAACTCCATCATTGAAACCAAAGGTAGTGTCGAGGGGGTTGGAAGGTTTGACTAGCAATATAGTATTCCAAAATGGATGAGCTGTGCTCTAGTGCTCTCATTGTTTCTATATCTGGGATAAATCTTAGAGGCTTGAAGTAACCGAGTCAGAATCTCTGAAAAGGCATTCTTCTATTACTTCTGGTTTGATATATCTTACCAGTATTGGTCATCTTGATTTTCAGATGTTTTTGTGTAATCAAAAAGTGTTCAGCCCTCATTATAGCAGTGAGAGCTTTATATGATTGGCATTTTTATTTGTGAGGTTCTTATTTATATGCGTAGAGGTGTGGCTCTGTTTGTATATATGAGAGACTGTCTATTCTAGTGATAATAGGACTGACGCTAACCTTGTAGCAAAGTGAAGGGAGCAGAAATGTTGAGTTTGGCAAAGCTAAGCAGGAATCCTGGACCCACTGGCATACACTGTGGAACCTTGCGTGAACTTACTCTGCAGTTGTGAGAATTAAATGGACTCTCCTATAGAAAGTGCCAAATGTATTTTTAACAGCCCTATCCATTCTAGCCATTATTATCACAATTAGCATTATTATCATTATCAGAACCCAACATGGGTATCAGTACTTTTATACCATACAACAGGATGACTAAGAAAAACGAATTACCAGATAGTGTTTGACTCTCAGTAAGTTGAAAATTAAAGAACAGGACCATTTTCTTTTTTTTCCCTGATATTGAAAGGCAGAGATTTAAGAAGCATTATTACTGATCAGACACATTTGATCCTCTACCTACACAGGGGGATAGAACCACCTCTCCACTCTTCTCTAGTTTCAAACATCCCAATATATATATTAAAAAAAAAGCATGGAGATGGCCTCTCCTTGCTCACTCACCCCCATGTTGTACCTTAGAAAATGTATTCTATATAGAGACATGGCCACTATATGTGGGTTTATTCCCATATATCAAGGTTAACAGCCACTTCCCACTGGCAAATATTAATCCATATTGCCAGTGAATCTTCATTAGGATGAAATGTAGTTTGTTGTTGTGCCCATTTAAATAAAGCAATTCCAACAGCATGGCAGAAATATTGCACTATTAAAATGCTAATGTACATCAGTGTTTTGAGTGAGAATGTAAGATCCTTGAGGGCAAGAATGTGTTCTGTCCTTAGGTTATGTATTACACAGAGAAGAGTGGAACACTTAATGATTTTGTTTCTAACAGCAAGCTAATTCTTTTTGTTCCAAGAAAAACTTAAGAGTGAAAATAACTTCCTGAGGCATCCTTTTCTGAAGGAGAAAATGAATTTGCAATTTCCAGAAATCAGGTCTGCAGGATCTTAGGACCGTTACAAAGTTCTGTGATATTCAGTTCAGAGTTTCTCAAGAAAATGGAAAGTGGGCGAATCTCAGAGATTGTCCCTCTGCACGTGTGCTCTTGAGAACAGGGCAGGTAAACCTCCCCTAAGTACACTTGTCCAGAGCAAACTTTCCTCTAGCTTTTGATCTCCCGAGGGCTCTCCTTCTCCTTCCATGCCTCCTTCCTTTAGGTTTAGATCCACAACTTTAATACCCAGGCTTGCTTCATGCTTAGCTATAGCATGAATAAATTAAAGGCACTGCTCTGGACCACACAAACTGGTGAAAATAACAGAGTATTTGGTGTTTGGGATGGGGCATGATGGGTATAATCAAATGTCACTTCATAATAACTACTCTACCAATGTACTAGGTATTGGTGTAATGCAGGGAAGGGCTACGGTAGGGTGGGTGCTTGGAGGTTAGGAATAGAGTTTGAGGAGCACAGGTGAGCATTATCAATGTATTAAAAAGCAATAAGTGAGGTTTCCTTTATTTCCAATCAATCTATAACAAGGTGAGAAAAAGAACTGAATGGAATATTCTGAGTCATTCGGACTTTAAGAAGAAACCGAAATCAATCTAGTAATATTTATTACATAAAAGTTAAGTGTGCATTCAAACTTTATTAATATTTTTATAACTTGCTGCTATGCCGTTTCCTGGGTATTCTTCTCCTGCTCAGATTCTGTTTGTTAGTTAAACTTTTGTACACTTTAAAATATTTTGTAAAATGGATGTTCCAGTAGATCCATTAATGGTATTTGAATATACACAGAATACACCCCCCCTTTTTTTGATCACCAGTTTCCTCAGATGACAGTTATTTCATCCTTGACTTTGTGGGCAATAATACTAAGCTCCTGTGCTTACTGAACTGCTTCCTATAAAAGAGAGACCATGTCCGAACTACTAGAACACGTACTGTTACTGTATCACGAGAATAAGTTGATGCAACATAGTGCTGAACCCAAATGCTTGAATCTCCCTTACATGTAGAAAAGCTACCCTTCTCACCCCTCAAGCGGTTGTCACATTTGAGTAATAGATGTTAGCAAACCTAGCTCTGCCTTCTCTTTCCTGAGCTCTACATATGTGCCTATCCTGACATATTCCAAGTTGCTATTTCAGGTCCATAACATCTTGGAAAAGGCTAAATTACTTCAGAGAAACTGCAAGAAGGCTGCCCCGATGTCTGCTTTACCCAGGCAGAAGACTCTACAAATAAATGCACTCTAGTGTGGTAGTAAAGGACCCTATATGTTGTTCTTAAGCCAGTGTCGATTGCTGACCTGGGAGGGAGAAAAGTTATGGAAAATGATTGTTAAGCATCTTGTGCCAGGAGTTGTCTCCTAGTTGTATGTATGTATGTATGTATGTATGTATGTATGTATGTATGTATGTATTTTCACTTAACTGAGTGGTTCACAGTGGGGATGTCAATACCTCCTCAGCCTAGTAATCAGGAAATCAGATCTCACCCAGGTATTTCCTAACCTCTCCAAAATGCACACTGACACTGAGCTCTTTGGGAGGTTGTGGCAGTTCCTTTAGAAGTGAATACCACCTTGCTTTGACTTTTCTTATTCAGTTCCCACAGTCTATCTCTTCTGGCCTAGCTTAAAGTTTCCAGTATTTTGTGCCTCCAGCCCTCTCCCTCATGGAACTCCAGACATCCCAATATGAGAAAGCAGTCCTGGCTCTTGGCCTGTCCTCCACTGTTGTAAAACTTTATGCCTTGGAAAGCTAATGGAAGCTCTCCTTTACTCGTGTTTTACTGGCCCTGGAATGGGATGGGTGATTCAGGCCCTCAGTGACAGCAACATGATGGATGACTTTAATTCTAGTTCCATTCACCAAAGGTGAGGACTGTAGCTAATTCCCTTCTAAGTTATCCGTAGACAGCTCAACTCAACAGAGTGAATATTATTTTCTACCTGGACCACATAGTCCAACGTTCATTGACGAACACAATGTTGTTTCTCTATTTTGGAAATTGTTAAATCTAAAATTATTGTACTAAGGAGATACAACCTTTACCAAAGTCTAATTTTATGATGATATTATCATGTTACCAGGTCTACCTCTGCCTGAATCATCTGAGGCATATGAATCCATGCGAAGTAGATTCTTTGTGTTCCCCAAATCTATCCAAAAGGTGTGTTTGCTGTACATACAAACTCCTCTTCAAATTGGCTTATGAGAAACTGCAGCAAAAGTGATTTGAGATACATGAGAAAGACCCTCAGTAATCATGCCTGTGATTTCTGCCATATCCTCTCTCATAACATGTAACTGAGGAAATACGTGACTTGAGTCAGTATCAACTAAAAGCCCTTAGGAGCCATTTCCTGGTTGGCCAGACTGTCAAAAACAAAAACAAAACAATACAAAACAAAACATAAAATGAACAAAACAAACAAAAAACTTTAATAGTCAAATTCTGGCCAAGAAACACCAATGCAAGTTTTCCTCCCAATTTGATGATTGGGATAAAACTTCTAAATGACTGACCCTTCCCTTCAGCACCTGCTCTTACTCTGCTCCTTGAATTTCATATTCAGGATTTTTGTTTTCCAAAGCATTACTGTCTCACCTAGATATCCCACCTTAGGTCCCAGCCAGTATAGGGGCTTTTGACCTCTCACTCTATGGCAAGTCTATGCATTACTCATGGTGATTCCAGGAAACTAGGGCACAATTATTTCTGCTGGACAGTAATAGATATTTGAGGTTACATAATCCTTGAACTATTTACTATTGTAAAATTTCATCATTTCTTACCAATTTCCTGTAGTCATTGTCAAATGTGATCCCCCCAAAATGTTGAACTATTTGAACTTGACCATCCAAACAGCCCCCAAACTTCACTCTACTGGTGACTTAATCCAGGGTCAGACTAGTCTAGGTCACATTCATATACGACTCATAGAAATCAGAAAGAATATCTAGCTTGCTGACTTTCATGAAGTTTATCCTCTGTTATTTCGGGGGGACAAATCAATAAAATTAAAGAATAGGAAGTGAAATAAAGGTGTTACATTGTTTCCATATAGGGAGCTCCCCTTCTTTCTATACCTACTTAGGAATGTGAACTAATGGAAAGTGGTGTTGGAATGTAAATGTGTGTTAGTTGTAACTCTACCATTTAATTTGCTCTGGTATCCTAGCTAAATCACCCTACTTCATGGTGTCTAGTTTTCTCTTTTTGGAGTGAGGATACAAACATGTACATTTTAGAGAAAGCTGGAAATTGTAAAGTCATTTAAAAAGTTAAATATTCTTTTGAGCTGTATCTCTCTTTCCTGAATTTTGAGGGTCACACCAAAATGAAAACAAAAATATTTCTTTTTGGAGAAGAATAATGTCTGTCGTCTTACAGGGTATTAAACTTCAAAGGTGAACTACATGTGACATGTTAGTAGCAGGTGACAAATGTCTGTTTTCATAGGTCTAAATTGTTGCTTACGTACCTTATTTTGCTGTGTATAATGTGCACTTTTTTGCTCAAATTTGTGAGGGAAAAATAAAGATGCACATTGTACATGAGTAGTATTAATTCTGTATCTACATAAATGTTTTTAATTATTTTATGCTTATGAGTTAAAAAATGTAACTCTAGAAATCAATAATGATATCCATGTACAAAACAATACCCTGGAATACAATAATCAGTTTTGTTGAACTTAGGATGAGCTTGCAACGATGAAGAGTTCTTGATCTTCTATGATGTGTAAATATTGTAAATTTGTTACTGGTACATAAAATTTCTTGTACCTTGTATCTGTTCTTGTGTTTTGTAATTATTTGTTACATAAAATTTATTGTACCATAATGTGTTAAAAAATAAATGCTAAAATACTTTTATAATACAAAAAACAAGTACCTAAATGTAAACAAATAGAAATTTGAATTAAAAAATTAAAAAGAGATTTTTTCTGTAAAAGCTTGGACCCAAAATACGGGTACTCATTCTACACAACAAAATACGGTAACTAGTTATCCCCTGTTCATGCTTCCACAACAAATATTTTTTAACTAATATAGCTAATTTGGTAATACTTGATAATATACTAATCTTTAATATATAAACATTTATAAATATGTAAATCACATATAATATACAAATCTTTAATATATAAATGTATAGTACTAAATAACATGTATTTGATACTAACATTTGATAATATGATCTTCACAGTCTAAATATTTACACTGTATCACAAGACTCTGTCATGAGACTAAATGAACACCTTTTTCTTACCACAATTGAGCTCATCTTCTAGCTTTTAGACAGAGTGATCCTGAAAAGTACATCTCTCAAAGATGTTATTTTACCTAGAAGATATAAAAGGACCTGCAGGTTTTTCAAGAGCTAATGAAAGTATAAAGGACATAGGGGAGGAAAAAGTTAGCTCCAAAATATGAATGGACATTGCAAAATTATCATCAATCCATGTTTAGTTAAACGTCCTCAAAATGTAATATTATACCAACTAGTCAACTACGGCTTACCTCATACCATTCATTCATACATAGGTACATACATATATGTTTCTATAATGTGGAATGGGAATATATTTTAATATTTGATGTGGGCCTCTACAAGTAAGAGGTTTTAGGCCAAAAGATCTTAAAACGACCCTGCCTACAAAATCCCACTATTTGAGGGGCAACATTTTTTGTTTAAATAGAGTTGGTTACATCTTTTTAGTTTTTCTACCTTCTAATGCTGTTTGATAAAGATGTATTTTCTTTAGTTTTTAAGTTTTCTTTATTAATTCTACTTAACCTTTTCATCACTGGAACAAGCTAATCCCGGCAGAGAGCCCCCTTCATTAGCATTAGATGTTGCTGGTTCGTAATTACACCAAGAACATTCAAGTTTGCAGACTGTCACATCTTTAGGCATATTCCTTTTATTCTTCTTTCTCTTTTTTACAAAAAGTATGAAACAAAATGCATCTCCTCCTAGTGGTAGCACAGGGGAAATCATAAGCTCACTGTATTACATTGCTGTGACAGAATGTCATTTCAATTGCCTTATTAACCATATGAAAAAATATATCACAACAGTGAGAAAACTCCTCAGTTATCTATATCTTCCCCCTTAGGCTATTGTCATGAGCCACTGGCATACTAAGGAGAGTGTACTAATTCAGTTGTCAGCTGCCTCACCTATTAAAAAGGGGGAAAATATCAGCAACAAACTCGAAACCTGTAATAAGTATGCTGAAGAGGTCTGGATAGCTCTGTCCAGTTGTAGTCCTGAATTAAACACTCTCTCAGAAATGTGCCATTTGAACTGTCAGAGAAAATACTGCTGTCACCCACATCTGGCTTGATAATGAAGCATTACCAGTGTTGTGAAAGCTGCTTCCCCGACTGCATTTGGGGAACATGCGCCTGGATGCTCATTCTTGAAGGTTTCAAGTATGGTGTAAATATCATTTACCTCATGTTCTTTTTATAAGGGGAGGAACTCATGAGAAAGGTATGAAAATTTACAGGTCTTGAAGTCAATTCAACAGTCTTAGGGAAGCCAAAAACAAACAAACAAACAAAAAAAAACAAAAAACAAAAAAACCACACAACAGATTGTATGAGACCTGAACCAGTATGATGAGTAGAAAATTTAAACTTGTTAGGTTTTGAGCAGATTTCTGGAGCTATACTGAATATCTAAAACTGATTTCTGAAAGCCTTTTCTGTATCGCTCTAGGAAAATACTAAGGGTTTGTTAAATGACGTCTGCTCCAAGTACACATTGGATTTATAAATCACTGAATATGGTAGGAAGAGTTATGACAACTGATGTCCTAAGCATATATCAGACCTACTTTTTCATAAATTATTAAAGCCACATTTTGTATTTAATCAAAATGACTTTAAGCCCTAGGTTAAATATCCCGGAGCAGTATTTTATATGATAAAACATGAGGCAACTAAGAGAAGAATATTACACTATTCCTGGTGCTCCTTTAACCTACACAATGCTAATGAGGTTGAGTATGAATTAGTATAGCTTATCTTTTACAGAGAAGTAAAATATTGCCCAGAGTGAATGCTTCTCATCTGCAGTCATATACCTAATAAGTATCAAGAGATGATTTAAACCCATGACTCACTCCAGAGTCCTTGGGCTTTCCTCTGTACCACATTGGAGAGAAAATCAGTATAACAGGTTTTGACCTTGAATCCATGTAAAGAGTCAGAGACTGACAAAGCCAGGGCACTTACACATATAATTTAATATCTGTTATATATTTTTAAATTACTCATGAATTATAGGACATTAGAAACATAAAGTCTTCCTTTTTCTTACTTTTAGGAATGTTCTGTCACTTAAATGTAAATGCTATTAACTCTATATATTTATTACTATTTAAATATTTTTTTAATTTGATAGAAATTCTTAAAGGATGCTAGCTGAGAAAAGATGCTAACACTAACAGCTCTTATATGGTCTTTAACTCATTTTATTTTTCCTCCCTGTTTTAATTGAAATAAATTTGACATATAACTTTGTGTAAAACTAAGGTGTGTAACATGTTAATTTGATACATTTGTATGTTATAATATGATTGCTATTGTAGTGATAATTAGCAACTCTTTCACATTACATAATTATCATTTCTTTGTCGTAGTTGGAATAATTAAGTTCTAGTTTCTGAGCAAGTCTGATGATTATAATATATTGTTGTCTATTTTCACTTTACTGTACATTAGACCTCTAGGGTTTGTTTATTTGTCCTTGTAAGTTTGTACCCTTAAACAACAGCTGTCCTATTCTCTCACCCCACTGATAACCACCATTTTACCCTCTGTTTTTATTAATACAAGTTTGGCTTTTTTAGATTCCATATATAAGTAATATATCATACAGTACATGCCCTTCTCTGACTCATGTCAGTGTAATGTATTCAAGTTCCATCTGTGTTGTTGCAAATAGCTATATGTCCTTCTTTCTCAAGGCTGAATAATATATTTCTATATATTAGGTTGGTGTAAAAGTAATTGCGGTTTTTGCAATTATTTGCAACCATATATATATATTTTTTTTTTGTTTGTTTGTTTGTTTGTTTGTTTGCTTGGTTTTTTTTTCCCTCCCATTTTCTTTATACATTCATCTGTTGATGGGCACTTAAGTTGTTACCATCTTCTGACTATTGTGACTAATGCTGCAATAAACATTGGAATGCATATATCTTTTTGAAATTCTGTTTTCATTTCCTTTGGGTGTATACCCAGAAGTGGAATTGCTGGATCATAAGGTAGTTCTACTTTTAATGTTTTGAGGAAACTTCATACTGTTTTCCATAGTGGCTGCACCACTTTGCAATCCCACCAACCATGCAAGAGGGTTCCCTTTTCTCCACATCCTTGTCAGTAGCTTTTAGCTCTTGTCTTCTTGATGTTAGCCATTGAACAGGTGTGAGGTGATATCTTACTGTGGTTTTGATTTGCATTTCCCTAGTGATTAGTGATGTTGAGCATCTTTTCGTGTATTTTTTGGCCATTTGGACATCTTTGGAAAAATATCTATTTAGTTCTTCTGCCCATATTTTAATTGGATTTTTTAAAATGTTGAGTTGTATATTTTGGAATATCAATCCCTTATCTGATATATGGTTTGCAAATGTTTTCTCCCATGCTATAGGTTGTTTTTCATTTTGTTAATTGTTCCTTTTGCTGTACAAAGGCTTTTAAATTTCATGTAGTTTTATTTGTCGATTTTTGTTTCTGTTGTTTGTGCCATGACCAAAACAATCACTGCCATGATCAATACCAAGGACCTTCTTCCCTACATTTTCTTCCAGGAGTTTTATAGTATTTGGTGTTATGTTTAAGTCTTTTATCCGTTTTGATTTAATTTTTGTGAGTGGTGTAAGATAGGGGTCCAATTTCATTGCTCTGCATGTGTTTATCCAATGAAACTTATTTTCTCAATAAATATTGGGAAAATTAAAAGTATGCAATGGAGAACATAAAATGTGCAATATTTCATACCTACACTGTCTATTCATGTATTCCCTGTCAAGGGTTTTACCTTAGAGTTTGCTTCTAGGTACCTCAGCCTAGCCACATGCCATGCCACTACTTCATAAGTTATTTTTTTCTCTGTCCCCATTTTTATTTTGTATCTTAGTGCTGATCTTCAGTTTAAATTTTTTCAAAAATCTGATTGGTCCAGCTTGTGAGCAACCAAGGTAATTGGCTGCTCTTGGATCAGATACATATCCCCCATCAAATCAGCTATAGCAAGAGGTGGGGTCTGTGGGTGGGCAGATTTCTTCAGAGGGGTATGGGCTTGCAGGCACATGAAAAACTATGGAAGGCTTTATAAGTGATGAAAACAATCTCCACATTAACTCTTTGGTAGAAAGAAGACACTGAATTGTATTGCAGAATTGTAAGTTGAAACCTATGTGACTTTGCTAACCATTGTCACCCCCAACAAACTTTAATTAAAAAAAGAAGAGGACACTGGACCCTTTAGCATGACAGCATATGACAATTATGTTTTAGGAATACTCAATACAATGCAAGTCTTTAAAGAAGATATAGTCAGTGGTGCTCATGTAGTAAATTATTTTTGCTAAATCCTGACCTCTAAGGATTCCAATAGATAAGTTACCTATATTAGAAGTCTAAGACTGGAGTGGATACAATCTTAGTCTCTAGAATCATATACATCCGGATTTGAATACCTGACCTGTCTCTTAGATAGATGTCATACCTGTATGCTTGATACCTCAGTTTACTCATCCTTAATATCACAAAACACAGCCGTTCTAAGATTTTTAAGAGGATATTCAAAAATATTTTTTAAAAATGCTTGTGAAGTGCTTATTACTATTGAGAAAGGCAGTTGATAAATGGGGTTTCTAGTGGCATTCTGATTCTTCTCCCTTCAGAAAAATAAGAACAATAATAGTATTCAAGAACTTCAATTACATACTTGATTTCAATTTCAAATATTAATGATATTTTTTAAGGAAACAAGATTAGACACTGCTTATTCTAGTTTGGCCATTACTTGCTGACCTAAAGCAAGTCGCCTCTGAGTCTCAGTTTCATCTATAAAATAGAGCTAAAAGAAATTACCTTCAAAGAATATTGTAAAAGTATGGAAAACATCTACTATTCTAATAAGCTCAGAACACATAACAAGTACCTCCCAGCGCATAGTTTAATCTAGGATAAGTCTGGAAAAATTTCTTAATTCTACCTCCCAAATCCATTACCAGCAGTTTATTCTGTATTCTCTTTATGCCTTCCCCAAAATGTTCGTAATCGTTCTCTCTGGAGCCCTGGATATAGGGAGAGGGTGTGTGTGTGAGTGTGTGTGTGTGTGTGTGTGTGTGTGTGTGTGTGTGTGTAAGGAGTGGTCAGTTCTCACAGATCATTCAGTCTTCTGAACAAACTTGGAGATTGTTGCAAGAATAATTGCTTGGCTCCCCTTTCAATTAGAGAGCAGAGTACATGCCCTAGTGAAGAGCCTGTACTCTCTGGGTACTGATTTAGAGTTTAACAGACTGAGGTTTGAAAAGGTTAATAATCAAGATCTTGAAGTGGTGATGAGATAAAGTAGTAGAGTTCATATGAGAAGTGGAAACATGGATCTTGATGGTGAGGGGATGGTTATTTTGGTCAAGAAAGCAAGAAAGGCGATAGCGATTCTGGATATGGGACTCTAGAGTAAGTGACTTCTGTTACCGTGGAGTTTTATATTCCCACTGTGTGGGCATGTTACCTCTTCACATTTAATAGCTCAGGTCATAGCATTATGCCTCTTTGGTATTTCTGTTTACTCAGTTTTGTATGCTTTACTCGATGTTGGAACAACTAGTCTGTTTTCCACTCCTTATGTACATCTTAAATTCTGATCTCCTGGTGTTCTCTGACGTGATGCTTTGCTCCTGTGTTCTATTTGATTTGGCTCCATGGCCAACAGCTCTGGTAGTTTTACAGATCTGACCCTGGAACATCCTGATCCCACTTCCTTATATTGTATCTGTGATACACAGTGGCCTATAAGAAGAACGCTAATATCATCTACACTATCATATTATCATTTGAATTTGTGGCCACTCTAGGCCAAAGTTTCTCAAAGTTGATCCGCTGACTGGCCAGCAGGATTAGCATCACCTCTGAAAGCTGAATCAGAAACTTGGGGTCGGACCCAGGGATCTGTATTTTAATAAGCCCTCCAGGTGACTCTGATACAAACTAAGGTTAGAGAATCATTTGTTTAGATTCTGGATGAGGAAACAGTCATTCTGTAGCATGATTTGAAAGACCTAACTCTGGCCTTGATTATCTTCCTTTCTAGAACTTTTTGCTTAAGACTCACTATTGCCTAATAAAATCCAGTTGTCTTTGAAAACGATAATAGATTAAGCTATTAACAACAATTTATAATTTTGTATAAATTTGTTTACATTATCTTTACCTCACAACCTATTTGACAGTACCCTGTTTCCCCGAAATAAGACCTAGACAGACAATTAGCTCTAATGCATCTTTTGGAACAAAAATTAATATAAGACCCAGTATATATTATATTATATTATATTATATTTTATTATATTAAACACAGTCTTATATTATAGTAAAATAAGACCGGGTCTTATATTAATTGTTGCTCCAAAAGACGCATTAGAACTGATTGTCTGGTTAGGTCTTAATTTTGGGGAAACATAGTAGTTACTTTGAAAAACATCATTCAAAAGAATGAATAATTCAAAACAGCCACAGATCTTTTATTTCAATAAAATTTGTCATGTCATTGATGTTTTAAACCCAATACCTTAAAAATTAGAAACATAACTTATGGAATATTATATTATAATAACTTTAAATTTATTTGAGTTTATTGATCTTATTTGTTATATGAAGAAACAGTAATTGTACTTACTGAAGTCCTCAGTTCAAAGAAGCACTATTTACAGTTTAGAAACACAAAAACCACTGGTATTATCTCTGAGAGATTTTATCAGACAGATGTAGCCAAGGTATACAACTAAGTGTAGCTAAACTTTTATTGACATTTGAGGTTCTCAGTTTAGGCTAACAACCCAAATTGTGGAAATGTTTTGGAGAAAAATATACAGAAAAATCAAGTATTGAGTAGGTTTTAACATAAGTGTTTCAGAAATTGAAATGCATTCTATTTGCTAAAGTATGAGAAGGCAGAGTGCGAGGTTAGAAAGGACAATACTCGTATATAGTCCGTATGCCAGTTCTGCTGAAACTTCTATGTTTGACCTTGGTAAAATCAGTTAAATCTCTGAGCCTTAGACCTATCAACTATAAAAGGAAGATTTGGACTAGATTATCTCAAAATGTTTTTCTAGGTCAATAATTCTGTTAATACTATATAATCTTTAGAAGAAATTGAAAACAACTTTTAGAGAGAAAAGCTAAGGCTCCAAGAAGTTAGACAAGCTTCCCAATATACAGTTAGAAAATAGCAGAACTGGGGTTCAAACCAGGTGTTTGATCACATAGGTGGCCCATTTAACCCATTGGTGACTCAGGCTTCTGTTTTTCTTTTTATATTTGAATGAAAGTATCATTTACTGTACAAAAGCTATATAACATGTATACAATTCAGTAACATGTTGTGGACCTAACTTGAGAAGCTGAGAGCATTCCCCTTCCTATCAATTCATTTAAAATTTTGCTTTTCAAGAACACTTGAATAAACATACATGATGCATTTCAATTTAATGAAAACTATTTTGAGTTATTGCTTATATTTTATATTGCCCTTTATATGTATATTAATCAAGAATTTATTGCTTCAATGTTCTATAATTAAGTATTTGCTATATATATTTTTATTGCTATCTTTTAAAATGACTTACTGAATAACTCTTTAGATAATTATTAAGGCATGAGCTCACTAATATTGGAGAATAATTATTTAGCCACCCTGGGCAAAGCCCAGTTAGATTTTCCCTCCAAAGTTTAATAATATTATATATTGACCACTGAATCTTGTGTCAGAAACCTAGACACAATCAGCCTCTTAAACTAGGTGGACGTTTAGGGGGAAAAATTGTTAGAAAGGAATTTTTTTTTCTTATCTAATGTTTGTTATTTCTATTAACTCATTTTTCTGTTTAATTGTCTCATATGGGCTGTTTGAACACTGGCATTCCTTTTTTAGACTGTAAACTGGCCTCATTAAACTCAGTGGTTTTGCATGACTGGGAAATTTTTGCATAAGTAACCTGTATCAGCTCCTTGGTCCCTATTGATGATCTAGAAGTAGAAGGAAGCTGCTTTGGGATACACACGTTTACACACACACACACACACACACACACACACACACACACACACACACACACACAAAATGTCTCCATTTGCTTCCTTTCATTTAGTGAAGTGGATTACGGCTTCTTACAGAACATTACAAAGCACTAAAATTTAAAGGCAATATTTCCTTTTGATTGAATGGCTGCTTTAAGCTGGGCCTGCATGTAATTCAAAAACTTACTTTTCTGATATGTACAATCAAGGCCAAGGCTTCTTATCACATTAATAAAAGTGGAGAAAACTCAGGAAATGGGTGGTAACTTCTTAATTGGAAAACTTGGGCCTAAGAATAAAAGTCATTTATATTTTCTCTAACGTCCCTGTTATGTAACTCCATGGGGGGTAGGGGGGCAGAAATTTCACACTTCTTTTTCTCCCAACACATCTTAAAAGAGGCGATTCCATCAAAAACAAATTAAAAAGTCACTGTTGCTCTTTTGAAACAAGAATAATCTTAGGACAGGGTAATAGAAGGAAATTCCCCTGGTTTTCAACACTAGGCTAAGTTTTACAAATGTATAATGATTATATTCTTATCATGATATTAAAAGGGAATTATACAGACACGTTTTTTAGTTTCACTTGTACATCATAGTTAGTTTTCTCCCTGAACCGGACTGGGTGAAATTAGGATAGAGGTGCCCTGGGTGGGAGGGTAGATATAATGTTGAGGAGAATGACATGAAATGTACCAGTTCATCAATATCATTAGCCTTTTTTCTATTTCTGACAGTGAAGGAATTTTAGGAGGGAAATCATTGGCCAAGTATGTCCTGGAATATAATTCCAGGGATATTTTCCATAACTCTTTAGTCAGTGTGTAATGGTCAGAGGCCTAGGCAGAGTAAGTACTTCCTTGTTAGTACCAGTTCCCTTTGCTCTTGTGTATGTTACTGGCTGTGTTGCCCACCTCTACCTGGAGACCTTTGCTCACATAGCTAGTAAGTGGTACAGCCAAGATTTCAGTCCAGCATCAGAGCACACATCCTTCGTCACAGGTTAATTCTCATCAGGGTTGATTAATTCACCCAGGTTATACAGCTAAGTATAGGGAAAGGTAAAGACTATCTATAGGGTGATCAGATATTTCAGTTTGGAAAAAAAAAAACCACCTCAATTTATGGTATTGTCCCCAAATAATTATTAACAAGGTCCCTTTCTACTCTTAAAATTAAGCCAGTTTCAATGAAATTATATTGTCAATTTAGCATTACAATTTAAAGTACAATTCTACTTTCCCATACTTTATTTTTATCCAAGTTCATTTGATACAAGCCAGTTTATTTATTTAGTTAAGTTTTTCCTATGCTCAGCCCAGGTACAAAGGAATTGGATCTATATATCAGTTAATCTGCTTCTATAGCATCTCACTCAAGTTAAATAAAAAGCTATTTCCCATATGAAAAATAAAAGCAGGCCCTAGCAAGGAAGATAGAAATGCACTCTTTGAAAGTGCATGGTCAGATTATAAAGAAAAATAGTTTGGGGCTAGATAAAACAGGGAGAGGCAGGCATATTTTTAGTCATGTCACAACATTTACAGTGATTTTAGGTGAAAAGAGCAGTAAATTCCAATAGACTGAGAAAATTTGCAGCACAGCAGGCCTAGGGAAAAAAATCTGTCTTCCACTAAGATCTTGAAAACTTCTGTTGTAAAAGGCCCCTTGAAATGTGAATTTGCTGTATGTTTTCTTCAGAGTCCTGCATTTGGTCTATTGTTACTTCAGGATTTTCAAATAAGTATTTACTCTTCTGGAGCTTCCCTGACAGCAGTGTAGGTTTATGAAGGTGTCCTCAATATCCCTAGTGACCTCATTCATGAATACGGAAACTGACGTCTGCCATGGATAAATATCATGCTTGCTCAATGGAAGTCCAGTTAAGGGTGAGCCGTGACTAAGGGAGGAGTCCCCTACTCTCAGTGCCCGCCTTCCTTTTCCTGACTTTCTCAATGGCCTTCTTTTGGTCGTTTTCTACTTTAGCCATTTCTGCCGCTTGATGCTTTTTCTAATGTTTTTAACTTCTCATAAAATGGTCTATGCTTTGCTCCTCTGCCTCAGAACTCTGCTCAGTTTTGGCTTCAGGTGAATATCACACCTTCATGCGGTGTTGGAGATCCTTTAATGGAGTAATGCTAGAGGCATGCACAGAAAATAAAACTAGCCCACGAAACTTGGAGACAGAGGTTTCATTTACTGCGATTTTTCTTCTCTATTTCAAAGCTCCAATGCGCATGTGCATACACTTTCTCTCTCTCTCTCTCTCTCTCTCTCTCTCTCTCACACACACACACACACACACACACACACACACACACCTCTCTGAAATTTATGCTGATGTATATACCCATACATATCAAACAGATACTCACATTCATTGACTTTTTTAACCATAATATCCATGGGGTTGTCTGTACCAGCTCTATCTAAGGTCATTTTCCTCTGTCACCAAAAGTTTTGTGTTTCCTGGCTTCTCTTCTTCAATCTTAGAACCTAAAGTGGTAACAAAATTCTGATGATGGAAAGAAAGAATTGTTTTTTATATTCTTCAACTATTTACTTTATTGGCTAGTGCTACTGTGCTCCTAGTGGGTTGCAAATTGGACAAATATTCACCTAAATCTTTGGAGTAGGTTGCAGGAGCCTGAAGTGACCAGAAATTCCGGAAGAGTTGCTCCCACCTTGAGCTGCCCTGTGCATAAAAAGGGTGCCTTATAAATAGTATTATTTTCTCTTTCTTATGTGCTATTACTTAAAGAAAGTTGGCAAACTTTTCTTGGACTAACCCATTAGTCACCCTAATGATATCAGGTTGGTGCAAAAGTAATTGCGGTGTTTGCAATTATTTTTAAACTTTTAAACCACAATTACGTTTGCACCAACCTAATAATAATTTCAGAGGAATGGTCTTTGGTGAAGAAATCAAGTGCTCTTGGAATCTTAAAGTTATTCAAGACTGGCTCTGTGCAGAACAGTCTTCTCTATGTATCTATGGAATATTCTTTCTACATTCAAGTACTCACGCACAGGGTGAATCCCCTGCATTTAAACCAAACCCAAGAGTGGCAGACTTTTCATAATTTTTAGATTACTAACCATTAATAAAACAATAGTCATCCTTTCCATTTATATATTTTATCACAGTTTATAAAGAAATGTTCATGGCCATTACTCATTTAAGTACTTCCAAGGGAGACTCTCCTAAAATCATCTCAGAATATTGTATATGCACTATCTACCTAATAAAACAGAGACCTACATTTGAGGCAAAAGCAGGAATGGCAGCTTCTCTGGCTTGCAGGGTTGCCCTCTTTTCCACAAGTAATGCTTGTGGAAGTCAGATTATACTGATGACGTTTGGACCTTTCCCCGATGCAAAGAAATATGACCTGTCAACTTATGCGGCCACAGAGTCGGCCCTCAGGGGAAATAAATTTAGTTGAATAAATTAACTTTGTGCACTTTAATTATATAAGAAAGAGAAGAATTGTGACTTTTTCCTCAACAACTTTCTCGTCCATGTCATAAAGAGAATTTGTTCAGTGGACTTTGTGCAAGATGTTTTATGCTGCCTAGTGTATCCTGGAGCAGGGAGAGAATTTCAGGAGGAAAATAATAGGGTCTCAGTTTGGATTGAATTGTTTTCACCTCGGTGCAGAGAGATCATTCCAGGAGGAAAAGGAAATAATCAGATTTAGGACTTTGAATACACCAACAGTTTAATGAATGTAAACTAATACATTTTCAGGTATGGGAGAAAGCACCAGAGGTCACCTATTTTTTTTTTTTTTTCCTCCTTCCCCGCAGGGCTGCGCTGAAACCTATTCCTAAAAACCCAGGTAAATGCTGAACTCTAAGTCAAAATGTGGAGCAAGCAATACAAAATTGCTGAACTCAGATTCCCATTAAACTCATTTTTATTCTTTTGCTAAAACCCAAAAATTAAAAAAAAAAGGATAAGACCTCTTGACTCAAATACAGATATTTTATTTTTGAACATGAACACAATAAGAAATGCTTTCTGAAACAGGCCTGTATTGATCCAGTTTTTGTTTAGCTCAAGAACAATTATAGTCTTTAAGATCCAAGGATTTCATAGCTTCCAACAATAACATTTCTTACAGTTTCAGAAACATAATAATAATGTTTTAAAATTAAATCTCCCTGATGCATTTTGAACACTTCTTTTTTTTTCCTATATAAAAGGTGATCATTTTTTTTGTGTGTCATCAATTCTTTTCCATGAGGATTTCCACCAAGTATTCCCTTTTACCTGACAAAACTATACCTTACACTTTATTATCTATGTCTCTATCTAATCACATAATTATTGTCCGTTGTGTTTGTGGCTTTTAACAATCTATTTTTAAAATGTAAACAATTTTTGTCTGTGGAAGAAGAGTATCAGGTAGGTCATAACTCAGAATAAAGTTTCCCTTGGTGCTAGGGCTCCAACCACAATTCTCCCAGTGGATCTCATCTTGTTGGAGATGAGGAAACAGGTTTATGGAAGTCAAGGGCATGCATGACAGAAATAGAAGATGTATTCCTGAGTTGTACCACCATTCACCTTGTTAAGTAGTACTACCTTTAAATGTTCCATGCATTGGGTATGTTTAATTTTAACAATGTGAATATGTTATCTCATCAACTTAAATCAAGTTAAACAAAAGCTCAATATTTACTTTTAAGATGTCAAAATCAAAATAAAGTTCAAAAGTCTAGGGGAAAAAATGCAATAAAACAGTGCTCTTTGGATCTCTTTACCTTATAAGAGATTGTCATTCTGAATATTTCTTTCCTCTCAGTCACATAGGGCATTTATATAATTTCTGCAGCATTACAATAGAATTACTCCTCTGGGAAATCCCATACTGTGAGAATGTATTCAAGTAATTGAGCTGGCAGATGGCCTTAATATAAGAAATATATTGATACAACAACCACTTACTTTCCTGACCGATGAAGCTGATAAAAGAAAGAGTAGAACAGAGAATATATGAGGGGAAAACATCCAGGCTGCTTAGACACATGCTGTGGGAGTAAAAGTCAAAATAATATAACCTACCTCATTCACTTTGATTAACTTTTCCCCCGGTGGCATTATTTTATTCTCACCACATTGTTCAAGACTTTCTTCCTCGAGTTTTAGTTATTTTCCATTCTTGTTGATTTGAACTACCGAGACCCACATGTTCATTCTTATAATGAACAGAGCACCTGTAAGCCTCATTTTCACAAGTTTAAGGATCCATGGCTTCTCGTCCATCTGTGCCCCCCCTTCCCATCCCCACCAGAACCTGTCTCACCTGCTTTATTTCCTGCAAGCCCTCACACAGTGCCTGGCACATAGGAGAAGTTTACAGAAAAGATGCTAAATGAACTGAGGGTATTTATTAGGGTGACTCCTCACTTACAATCTTTGCAAATATGAGTTACTGTCTCACTGAAGCAGGTAAGCTAAATATGTTATTTTCTCCCAGAAATTGCCCTTTATTTATTAATTAGGCAGGCCACCCAAAATTGACATGCCAAATATATATTACCTTAGTTACCTTAATTTACTATTTCCTATTAAGAACTTGTTACTTTCAGCAAATACTTCTAGTAATAAATGGAATGGTGAGCAAAGCATAGGTTGTCATCAGAAATGTCTGGATTTCAATTCCAACTCCCAGATGGATTTCGTCTGTGATGACGAAGAAGTTATTTAACCTCTTTGTGCCTCAGTTTCCTCACTTGCAGTAATAGCTGACTTTCAGGATATCTTACACCTTGCATAAATATCAGGAGGCTGGTTAGCAGAGTGCCTGAAGCGTTGGAGGCCTCACTCAAAAGCAACTATTATTCTTCCTTAATTTTGCATTGTACGCAGTACTGCCAACCTGCTTATCTAGGGAAAATATTAAAACTTGTATACCTATACTTATTATTGATTTAAATTGAAAGTGTATGAAAATAAATCCATGCTGGACTGAAATATAGGATGAAACGTTTAGTTTAAATATGTACATCAGACCAGCAAAAGTTAACAGTAGTACTGATATAAACTATAAGGTTTAATCTCCTCAATGCTTCTCCTTGTATTTTGGGACAATTTGGTATTATTAGCAAGTCCTGGAGGTTGATCCAGTAGGAAGAATGGGGAAGTTCTGGGGAATGGTGAAGCAGCACAAATAAATATGAATTTGACTGGCTTCTCCTTGGCCCATTTACACAGTCTCGCTATGTCAGCAGTTGAAAGTCCACAAGTTACAGTGATGCCAATACTTAAAGAGAAATGATTTCTATTACAAATACTGGAAAGAAATTTAAAAAATGGATCCATTATGATTTGACTGACATGTACAGGGTAGTTGTATCCTTAACAGACATTACTCAGTGCTTACTACATGAAGATTCCAATCAATGCAGGGAATAAGAAACCAATTTGACCATCATGCAGTTTATAGTATAATGATGGGTGGGGAGATTTATAATCAGGAGTGTTTTTTATGGAAGTATGGGTGCATTTTAGTTTAATAAATACAGGTTAGTGTCTCTTTAGTTTGGCACAGGTTTTAAAAAGGAGAGGATTTTAATTTGATCAAAATATAGCATTTGCTGTTTATACAGGCAGGTCAGCAAGTTACAGTGACATATTATGATTTGAATTTAAAATTCACAATATATCTGCATTAAAAATCTCTCCTCTTTTATGGTCTTGCTGAGTTTCTTATGATTTTTCTAAATTCCTTTGATATTGATGAATTGTTTTCTCCAAGAGTCAGTGGACAGGTCGGCCTAGAAGAATATTGTTTGGCATTTTTAAATGATTTTCCAATAGAAGAAAATGAAAAGGCCTTTCCCAGACTGAGAAATCACAAGTGGGTCTTCTGTGTGGTAGAGGCAGTAATAACTAATATTAACTATGTTCTTCTTATTACATTGATTACAGAAATGATTGTATACGGATGTCCTCACAGTACCCCTGGGAGGTGAGGCTTACTAATTTTAGTTCTACTTTGCACTGGAGTAATTGAGATTTTCAGAGACCGTGTAATTTTCCCACAGCCCTGCAGTTGGTGGAAGTGGCCATGAACTACAGATGTAGTGCTCTTGAACCCCTGACTCTGTTGTACAGTAGGTGGCCATGGGGCCTCCCTTGCTAGCATAGTGCAACCCCCATCCCTCCCCAGTGAGGCTCGGACCACTGGTTCCTGTAGCTGCATGTCTGCAGGGGGCTACCTCTGCTGCTTTGTGACCCTGCTGATCACAGCAAAAAGATAATCTCCCACCATCACCACCACCACTCCTCCAACGAAGGCCCAACCATGGGTCAGGCTTTGTGCATTACATGGATTTTCCATTTTTATTCTCAAATCAACTCAAAAAAATATCATTACCTCCAATGTATAGATGAAAAAAATCTAGGCTCAGAGGTTTAATAAATTCCTCATGTGACAGGGGTCGATTTGCTCAGGACCTGTGTTTTTACCCACTGAACTAAGCTGCAGCCTGCAGCAGAGGGCTACAAACCATTGTCTCCTGCCAGGGGTTGGACTTTCTGAGAGTTCAGTAAATGCACCCACATAATGTAAACTCAGAATAAACCGAAAGAAGCTCATCTTCATTTTGATATTTGGCAAACCTGTTGCAGTGTCCTGCTGGTCCCGGAAAAACTGTTCTATCTCCATTTCTCATGCTTGTAACTTTAAATGATCTTCTGAATCCCTTTTTACAATTAAGTACTTCTCCTTACAATAAGTGTGTTTTTCTCCTTATCCATATATGTCCATTTTCCTACATGCACACAAACTACACAAACATATGAGCTAATGTTTTTAAGATGCAATTGTGTACTCATTTTTGTTTTTACTGCCTATGAAATAATGTTTTATAGATCTATTTCTTCTATCACTAAAAACAGTATTGATCTGTGCTTATCAGGCAGGCATCTCATAAAACTTTGGGCAATGTTTTCCAAAAGGAAAATTTTTAAACTGTTTTCATATAATATTTCTATATCAAATGAATAGGGATTTTTGAACAAAGGAAACATAATATTTATTCATAATAGTTATTTCTTCTTTATGCAAATTTCTTAAATTCTAGCATTCAGAGAACACTTCTTTAAAAAGTTATCATGGTTCACACCTCTTAGTAAATAGCAGATGTTGACAATGAATTTTAATCTTTTTTATGATTATTACAGATATATTTTAACCATACTGGAAAAGTGAACATAATCCATAGTGAGGTCTTAAATGAGAATTCTAAAAGAAAATTCTAGATGGTGAAGAAAAGTGGGTGAATGCAGCAGTTTTTCATTGTGACAACAGTGCCACCTAATGTTTGATCTAGGACTCAAAACAATGTATGTTTTGGCTCGGAATCATACATCTCTGTTCATACACAGGATAAAATTTAACACTTTAAATGTGAATACAACTGGATAAATTACATTTCTGTTTAAAAATAAAAAGCATATGAATTGAATTCTTTTAATTATTTCAATATAGAAAATACTAATTTTCTCACATAGCCTAAGAAAGGTCAGGAGTATTTATTCCAAGTAGAAGCAGAAAACTGCATCTCTATTATCTTATTTATTAAAGATAAGATTAATTTCAAATTAATCTATTACAGTAAAATTTTATCATTACAAATTGGAACTTAAGGGGAGCTGTCTCTGTGAATAAGTGAAACACATGAATTGCAATTTTGTATTTCGTTTTAAAAATGTAGACTCTTACATATACTTATCAAGATGCATTGTCTTGGAGGGCTCTTAGCAAATATCCAAGAATGATAGGTAATTATATACAGTAACTCTTTTGGATGCAGGTCCAGACATTTAAGGTAACTAAGAATTATTTGTTTCCTTAAATCGATTAAACTCACCCAAGTTCTTATTCTTGCTACTATGTCAAAGTAGTACAGATGTAGACATCAGTCTATCATTTATCCAAATTTTCAAAGGTGCAGAGTAACAGATTCAAAATAGATGTTATTTGGTTTAAACATTTTTACCTATCCTTTTGTTTTTTGATATTTCTAAAATAATTTAAAAACAGACTGTTTTATAAAACATATTTAACTAGTCACAAATATGTACTTACACAAACATTTAAAATTTGTTAATGCAGTTATTATGTGCCCACGGCGTAGCTACTTTACTTTGGAAGAAATTTGAAGCTCATGTTTAAATGATACAGGATTTTAGTTCTTGAACACTACTAATGATTCCCTAAAGTAACTCAGTTCTGACTTTCCTATTATATATGAAGCCAGCTCTGTACCTTCCTATGAGCAAGAGTAGACCATTATTTCTCTGCTCTTCATTGGTAGTTCCCTACTTCATTGAGCATGAATTCTCCTGAGAAGGGAAGAAAAGAGGATAATAACAAACTTTTGGCTCCTTTTCCTTTTCTTTGTACATAGTATGTGCTCAACAGATGTTCGCGTCCTCATCCCCTGCTTAAAGGAGTGTAACCTTATGTTTCATTTACCAGAGATTTCATTCCCCAAGCATTCTAGATAATGAATAGGATGTTGTTTTATGCTGAACCCAAATACTTCACAGCCTCAGCCTCCTTTGATATAATTTGTTGTTAGTTTTATGCCTAGTTTATGACGAGAGAAACTGAGGTACACAGAACATATTCATGAGGGAGTTTGTGGCAGGTTCTGTTAATTAATTAACATAATATAGTAATTAACAATCTCATTCTCCCTTCTCCACCCCTCACAGGGGCCAATGAGGAGTGTGCAGAAACATGTCAGGTGTCAGGAGTGTTTCTGGGAAAGATTTGGCTTCTTTTTAAAAGAGACTGAATTACTGGCTTCACCTTTCCCTTTTCTCTTTCTTCTTCCCATGAACATGAATTTGATGACCGTAGTTTTAGCAGCCATTTTATATCTGTTATAGAAAGACCATGATGCTTTAAAAAATGGTGGCCCTGGTATCACTGACTTAGTGAATCAAATCCGTCAACCACCTATTCCAGACTTCTTCTTATGTGAAAGAAAAAAACACTACTTAAATCATTATTCGCTGGATTTTCCAATACTTGCAACTGAAAACCATCCCAAATGGTCTAGAAGTAGAAGCGCAGGTTGCAGTAATTGAGCCTCCAGGCACAGTGCCCTCCATAACTGCCAGAAATGAAGTCAGTGACTGATCCATGCCAATGATTGGCATCATGGAAGACACAAGATCACCAAGAATCAGTTAATCAATAAACACTTGAGTGACTATTTCAGAGTGGACCACGTTTGATACTGTAGGGCACAGCTGATACAGGATATAGGCTTTTGCACAAAAGAACTCAAATCCATATGAAAAAAATAAATGGCTAACATGACAAAATATCTGCTGTGTGACAAAGAGGTGGACAGGCAGCATTTACTTAGATTAAAAGCGTGTTTATAAATACAGACTTTGGTAGTTATGTGGATGTAGATGGAGAGAAAGGGAAAAGGCATTCCAGGTAGAGGAACAGTATGGGAGAAAGTCCAGAGGCTGTCACTACAAAGTGTGGTTTCTATGAGTTGAGAAGTGGTCATTAAGGAGCTATGTTCATACGAAAGCCTCAGACAGTTTTTTGTTTTGTTTTTTTCAGTTTTATGTTTGCTTGATTCTATAAGCAGGTGATTTGATTTCTTTTATCACGGAATATGATGAGCAATTGAAAGAAAGTGAAATACATAGTTAGAGAAAACGATGACACTGGGAAATTAAGCAGAGATAATCTAAACTTAGGGCAATACACAAGAAATTCTTCATGGCTAAAGACTTCAGAAAGTAATCAATACAAAAGCAAATGTAAAATCACGTGACTGATTTCAGAGGCAATACCTGAAATCCTGCCTCTGACCAAACACCAGTCATTAGGGCATGAGTGACATGAAGGAGCAACGAGTGGTGGAAAGTGATGGCGCATAGACGGAAAAGTGGCCTCCAGATCCATCTCAGTGCTTTTTGTCCTTCACTTAAATGATGGGCATGCAATTCAGAGTCAGCAGCATCTCGATTACACCCTGATATTTGGAGTTTTTGTCTGAACTCTTAGTATTTGAATTTTTGTTTTCTATCTTCCTCTCTCTCTCTCTCTCTCTCTCTCTCTCTCTCTCTCTCTCTTTCAGAAAATATTTATCAAGTGATTATGAACGGTTAAGGCAATGGGGATAACTTCTATCCATCCTTGCCTTTGCTGTTCAATCACCCACACACATAGAACTACTGGATTTTAAATGTAATTTTGGAGACCTAATGTTTACAATGCAAGGCACAATCAAAAATTTATTACACAGTCTTACCTGAAAAAGTTCTTCTAATTCTTGGAAAATGACAGAGAGAAACACTTTCTGCAATTTGGAGTCAATAACTTTAATTTAGTCATCTTCCCAAGAAGGAGGTAATAAAAGACCATCTTTCCTCAGTTTTTCCTCATGCACATAAATGTTCCATTAATTATAATTCTTATCCACATGGAATTTTATTGTAAAATATTTCACTTCTGTCACCTTCAAGTATCATTTCCCTGTCTTACTTTTCACTTTTTCCAGTTTCATTGTATGTGTACTTCAACATCTTTTTTTTTAATCTAGTCTTAGATTCTTATTTTAAATCACACTTTCTCTGGGTTTGTTAAAAATAAAATCCTTGTTATAATTTCCTGAATCCTAAAAGTGTGTGTGTGTGTGTGCACGCGCGCGCACATGTGCACGCATGGTTATCCAGGAGGACTGAATGGACAGAGTAGGGTATCAGGCACATAAAAGATACACAATTGTTATAAAAGAGAAACAGAAGTATTTTGGAGAAAAATTAGATTTAAGAAATCAAGAAAGGCATAAAAAAACAAGAGAATCTACAGTTGGCTCTAGAAGTTTATAAGGGCACTTGAGTTCTTTAAAAGTAGCTTCAGTATAAACCAGATCTCATGAGCCTAAATTTTTCTATATTTGGGTTAGCCTGATTTCCCCTTCTTAAGCAATACAATAGTGATCCTTATGTGGAGATGTGGAGGAAAGAAACTCTTGCTGTACAGATGCCAAAAGAGCTTCCCACTTCATGGGTTTTTGTGCTTGGTTTTTGCACAGGAATACTGGACCGTAAACAGCAGCCTCATCTAGACTTTCACTGAAACACTTCTTTTTCTTTTTTTTTTTTTTTAAATTATGATTAGTTTTAGGTGCATAAAACAGTGTACTAGTTAGACATTTATACCCCTCACAAAGTGACAACCCCCTTCCCCAATCTACTACCCCTCTGATATCACACGTAGCCATATATATATATATATATATAATTGATATTCATTGAAGACATTTCAAGGTGAATTCTCAGTTCCATATGAGGCCTCTATACTCCTAGCTGATTTCACCATCTATAGTAAAGATGCAAAGGTAACCATTAGTGACATAATATGCTGATAAAAATGGGGCTGAGGAGTGGACTACAGAAGTTAGACCAATTAAAATCCTTTCCTTTTACATAAACTTATTTAAGTAATTCTTTGAAGGTTTTACTCTTTAAGCGCATATATTAAGAAAAGAGATGATGTAAAGAGAAGTCTGGAAAAGAGATTATGGAACACTTTTTTATTTGTTTTACTTTATCTGCCTTTTTCTCTTATTTTTATAATATGAATATGATACAATGATGATTTCCATAACCGTCATTTCATAGTGTGCCTTTTAAGTGATTATAGTACAAAGTGAGGTCGTGGCATTTGTGTCTTTAATTATTTCAGTAACTACTTTGAGTGCCTTCTGTGTACCAGGCATTGTTGGAACGCCTGGGGATATAAAAGTGAACAAAACACCACAGTGCCTTAATGGAGCTTTTTTTTTTTTTTTTTTTTTGAATAGCAGAGATGATAAACAAACTAAAATAGGTGGTATTTTACATGGTGATAAATACTAGTTGTAATTTGAAATGGAGTAGTCAGGATAGGCCTCACTGAGCAAGTGTATTTGAGTAAACACCTGGAAAAGATGATTAGAGCTCTGTGAATATCTGGGAAAACAGTCACCCAAGAAGAAAGATCATTTGATGTCAAAATCACATAAGGCATTGGAAGATTTGGGGCAGAGGAGAAACTTGATAAAACTGATAATTTGGCTGCTCATTTAAGAATAGACTGGAGCAAGGTGAAGAATGAAGCTGGGAGACCAGTAAAGAGGTTCTTGCAATATTCCTGGTGAGAGATGATGGTGTCACGGAGCAGAATCACTGGGGAGGAGGTGATGATAAATGGTAGGATTCTAGACACACTGAGAACATAGAACCAGTAGGATGTGCTGATGGGCTGGATGATATGAGGTGTGAGGAAAGTGATTCCAAGTATTTGGTCTGAGCAACTGGAAGCATGGAGTTGCAGCTGCCATTTACTGAGATGGGAAAACTTTGCAAAGGAACGGTTTTAAGGAAGACAATCAGGAGCTCATTTGGGGCACATTAAGTTTAAGATGCCTGTTACGGATCTAAGTGGAGATGTGGGGTACCAACAGTACACAGCAGTCAGAGTACAGGGAGAGTTCAGAGGCCTTCTTATACTTTTTAGAACATATAAATAGTGTTAAAAGTCACTCACTAGACTGTAAGAAATCACCAAAACAGTAAGTGAGGACACACAAAACAGTGAGGGCCAAGGACGGAGCCCTGCCACATTCCACAGTTAAGAGTTCAGGGAGATGAGGAAGAACTAACAAAGGCATACCTGTCTCCTAGAAATCTGGCTGGAGCAGAAGGGCAACAGTGTTGCTCACTTGGAAAATCATCAAATTTTATGATAATAAGTAAAATTTTGTCCTATAGTAAGTTTCTAGCCTATAATGTTTTTTGTTCAGTTCCATGAAAGAAATAATAGAACATCTGTTGCAACTTGGCCTAACCACTAATTATAAATTGTGTGAAGTTGTGGTGACCTGAAATCCTTAAAAACTTCAATTGACAGGATATTGATTTTCAGATCATGGGAATTAAATTTGATGCATATTGAAAGTGTTCTCTTGAAACAACTGGATTATATTGAGAGACAAATTCATGAAGGATTGACTTGAACGGAGGTTTTTCTTGTTTGTTTTTTCAGAAGCATTTTATCAATGTAACAATCATGCAGATAGATCATACTGATTAGGCATATGGAAAATGAACACAGCATAGCATTTTATGATGATTTCCCAAGAACATGAACTATATACTATAGCTTGCTCCACAACCACATAAACACTTAGAAAAAAATAGCTATTTCTACTCATGGGCCTTGTTTCTTTATGAACAAGTGAAATATTGTTTTGTGCTCTGGCTGTCATTAAATGGTTGACAGATTTGGGAATGGGATGTAACAAGATGTCCACAGTTATCCAAAGCCAGTTCTTCCTCTAGTACAAAATATAAATCAGTCATCCTGATGATTATCAAACTATGTCCCTGGTGAAACAAACTGGTAAGTAAATGACATGAGTTTCCTACTTCTACAATTGGAACAGATTTGCTACATGCATTTTAAAAAGCTGGGCCATTTTATAAAACATGGCACCAATTTTTTTCTATACCTAGGAAAAAATAAAAATATAGATGCTTGAAAACTATTTCTTCTAAGCTCTGGAAAGCTCACCCTGATGCAAAGAGGTAACCTACTAAAATATGAAGAACAATTTATTTTCCCCATCAGATGTCATTTTAAGTAGGAGCTAAAAATGACAAAATGAGATTCCATTTGGAGAAAAAGCAAACTTGCATATTTGGCCTGTAGACAGTCAAGAACAAGAATAAAATACAGAAAGTGATCTTGCCAAAGAACTTTGTAACAGGAAGGTGGACAGCTTATGAGATGACGCTACAATCAGTCAGAGCTGTGATATTGAGTCTGAAAAGGCTAATGTTATTTAGAGATGCAGGTATAGAGTCATCAGGTTGTGGAGCTGGAAGATGGTAGCTCCCCCTCTAACGACAAAGAAATTTCATTTCAGAGCCCCGTTTGCTTAGAGATATCTCATTTTGAAAGCAATGCAGACAAGTTTGGAAACCGTCAGAAGAAATATGCTGCCATGATTAAGAGACTGATGAACAGGAATCCTGGAATAGTCAAGCAATTAAGCCTAAATATAAAAATCTGACTAAGCAACAGCACAGCATGAATGTAATTGCTATCAAAGCATAACAACTGAGGAAAGATTGTTATTGAAAGTGGGGCATCGGACAATATTAGAAAATCAATTTCTTTTTTTTTTTTTTTCCCTAAATGACAATGCTGTTATGAAATTGTCTTTCCAAAGAAATAACACAACAGGTAGAGTTTGATTCAATGAAGGATCCTCCTGACCAGGATACCCACTCTGTCCCCAACAGTGGTAAAAGAAGACCATTCATAGTTCTGAGATCTGTCAAAATTCCTGAAAGACGAATGGTAATGCCCAGGACAATCACTCATAATCAAGCGAGTGAACATAATAATCATTATCATAACATAACCCTATGTAGGTACCAGGTACTGTTTTAAACACTGTACGTATAGTAACTTATTTAATCCTCACGCACATTTATTAATGTTAGCCTCATCTTGTAGTTGAGGAAACTGAGGCACAGTGAGCTAGTATGTGCTAGAGTTGGGATTCAGGCCCATGCACTTCTTCCACAGCCGAAGTGCTTCACCTCAAGCTGTGCTGCTGTGCATACACTCCCATTCTTCTCCTCGGAAGGACTACATCTCCTCCTCTGCCACCCACACAAATAGTTAAGACCTTGCCCCGAAGTTGCTGGACGGCTATTATATCCCCTTCCCATAATGTTAGCCCACACAAAATAGAACTGGCAGGTGTGAAATCAGGATATGACTCAGAGTCACAGGAAGTCTCCACAGTGGGGCGGCAACTAACTTAGGTCAGGGAGGGGGCGGGAATTGGTTTTGAGTTATTAAGAGCAAATCTCGGTATGCTCAGTTGTATATGCACTAAATAATCATGCAGTGAGTCAGGTTAGTGGAGTTAGAACTTTGGTGTCAGGCCTAATTTTGAATCCTTACTGTTCCGTATTTTAGGCAAGGTATTTAACTTCTCATAGCCCCATTTTTCTCATCTATAACTTAAGGACAGTGATGTTTACCTGGCCAGATAACTATAAAGGTTTCATATATGTATATATTAAAATAATACAGAGTAGATTACATAGGAGTATAATCTATTAGTATTCAAGGTGTAGGCTTAAACCTGTCCAAGCATAAGAGAACCAAAGCTCAACCAAAGAATCCTTGGCGCAGCAGTCAAGGGAGTTGTGATTTAGTAATCAGGGACCTGGCCTGTGCAGAATCTGGGATGGGAAGAGCACAGACTACACTGGAAAGATCAATGGAGATAATGAACAGGGATCCTGGAATAGTTAAGGAATTAGGAAACTGAAGCAGGGTCAAGAACATGGCCAGGATTGTGCCTAGAAAGGTGAATTAGGGCAAATTTCTTTGCCATTAAGCACGCCCTTTTAATATGACAGCTTTTAGGTTGTCTAAGCAGCACCACTCTTGAGCTTTCACTCTTAAAGAGTCTTGCTCCATCAATAGTAGTTTTTCTTTTTTTAAAAGAAGCCCACATTCTGTTATCTTCAACTTAGGATTCTTGGGATCGCATACAGTTAAAGCACCAGATACAGACTGGGACAGAACAGGGTTTTAATACTTACTAGCTTTGTACAGTTGAGGAGGCTATTTAACCATTCTGTGCCTAAAAACAAGTCTCAAAATAGCTTCCTCAAAAGGGTACTGCAAAGATTCAACAAGGTAACGTAGAGGGCTAAATATTAGGTATAACCATTTAGAAGAGCAAACACATTTAGAGTTCATTCCATCTTGGATTCTTACTGCACTAACAGAGAAGAAAAAGGAGAGTGATGAAGATTTTAAATTTAATATGTATATAAATTGCATAAACATAGAATGATTATTTTACTTTACCTCAGCACCACCTGGGTAAATATTTCAAATCAGGACTCTTTCTCCAAACTCTCAGTGGTCTTTTTTTCTCTACTCCTTTCAAAGATGCAGGATGGAGGGTGCATCTATGTAATCTTAATGCAGGGAGGAGAGATCTGGGTTCCCTTGCTACCTTTTAAGTTTGTTCAGGTCTCCAAAAGAAACATGGCTTCTCTGGACTGATGCCCAGATGTTTAGAGGCATGACTCAACCTTGCTTGTTCTTGCCTACTCAATGAAACAGATAAGTCATTTCCTCTTTCCTGAATCATGAATTTTCTCTTTACTTTATAATTCTCATCAGTAATTTCTCCTTTTTTAAACAAACACATAACTCTTTTGATCTCATATCCTCACCTAGCTACCACTCCATTTCTTTTCTTCACTTTACAGCAAAACTTCTGTAAAGATTTATCTCTGACTTCTCTCTTCAACTCCCACCAGCCAGACTTTGTTTTCCAAAACACCACTGATATTGCTCTTATCAAGGTCACTGAAGACCACTGTGAAGACAAATCCAACGGCCAATCTTCAGGTTTATCTTGAGAGCCCTCAACAGCACTTCACAAAGATGGTCACCCCCTCCACCCTGAAATGCTCTTTTCAATGGGCTTCAAGGACACATTTTTCTCCTGATTTTTCTCCAACTGAAATGGAATGCCCCTACTCTTTGGCTCATCTTTACCTTCCCATCTTTTAAGTATTGAATTATATTTGGCTTACTCTTTGGCTCCCTTTTTTCTTTATCTGTTCTAATCTGTTGATGACTTCATCCAGTTTCATATCTTTAAATATATCTATATGTTGACCTCATCTATATCTAGACCTCATTCCTGAAGAACAGTGTCATAGGTATAACTGTCTCAGTATCTGGTAAGTATCTCAAACTTAACAGGCTTGAAATGAATTACCGATGTTTTCTCCACCCCCAACCATTTTTCTCCCAGTTTTCTCCTCAGTAAAAAGCAATTCTGTTTTCCCAGTTGTTCAAACACGTTGGAGTCAATTTTGACTCCTTTCGTTTTATTAACTCTCATCTTCTATTCCATCAGCAAACCTTGACAGTTCTACATCAACGTACCCACATCAAGTCACTTCCCAGGATCTGATGACTTGTCATCACCTTTACCATTATCGCCCTGGTTCGAGCCATGATCAGTTTTGCCTACAATATCCTTCTAGTTGGTCTCTCTGCTTTTGCCTTTCGTCCCTTCAATCTATTCACAACACAGCAGCTAGAATGATTCCCTTAAAGGCAAGTGAGATCAAGCCATTTTTCTATCAAAACCTCTATCAAACTCTCTGTCACTCAGGATAAAAGCAAAGCTCTCACATTAGCCTTTAAAGCCCTGACAGATCTGAGCTCTTACCTTTTACTCTTCCTCTCTCATTCTGTTGTAGACCTAAAGTCTTCCTTGAAATGCCAGCCATGCTTCCATCTTAGAGCCTTTGTTGATGCTGTTGTTCCCAGTGCCTGGGACGTTCTTCCTTCATATATATGTGTTGTATGCTTTCTTTAGGTCTCCCAGTAATGTTATCTTCTCACCCAGACTTTCCCAGAATACGTTTCCTAAAATTGTATAAACAACACTTTAAGCCTTTTCTTCTTTATATTTATTCTAGAGTGTTTACCATCCTCTAACACATTAAATTTTATGCTTACTTATTGCTTGATGTTATTATTTTATTGACTGATTTTAGTTTTTGGTCTCCATGCACTAGGATTTAAGTCCCATGTGAACAAGGACTTACTTATCTTTCATTTTGGGTACTCATATATCCCCAGGGTATAGAACAGTGTCTGATACATAGTAATTACTCAATAAGTATTTGTTCAATGAGTCAAATGAGTGAGTAAGTGAATGGCACTCTCACTATGACTTGTTTCTTTTATCTAAGATTTTTAATACCCAGTTGAAACCTCACCTCTTTCATAAAGCCTTTGTTGACGTCTCTATTTTCTCTGTCCCCTGAAATATAATGCTATTTTTTTTAAAAGAGCACAGTCCACTTGGACATTAAACTCTCTCTCTGTTTTTCTAGCTATTAGTTTATCTGTCTTTAATTGAATTCATATATTTTGTGTAGCATTGTTTTCTCCCCCAACCAGATCATGTATGGAATTCAAATCGTATTTCTTTCTTATCTGATTTCCTGCCATTCTGTCTTCCATCATTCCCTACACAATTCTACCATAATTCTATAAAATTCAGTAAGCTCATAATTGATGAATGAATAAATGAAAAATTTCAGAGCTGTTTCAATTACTTAGGAAATTTTTCAGGTAAATTGAACACAAGGAAGGTTGACCTACCTACAGTTTGGATACTTTTTGTAGAAAATAAAGATTTCATATTTAGCACTTCAACTATATTTTCTAATTAAAGTGGAGAAAGTAAGGTTTTCATTGTAAAGGTAAAGTAATAAGTATGGAACTACTTCAAACTCATTTCATCATAATACTTCAAAAGTCTGAAAATATGCCTCAAGGGCAGAAAAAAATATATAAGCTGTTCATAAACGTTGATAACCGCTTCCATTTCTAGAAAAATCTACAGTTCCAAATTTCTATGTGTAATAAATGGGAAAATCTTTTACCTCATATGCATTATACATTCCATTTTTAAACACACAGAAAACGAGCTCTGGTTACAAAACAGTCAATTAAATAAATATTTGTGCATTTCACTTCAACTTTCTAGAATTGCTTGGTCTACTCATGCAAAAAATAGAGATGGAATGAATAAGATTCACTTGAAGAACTCGCAAAGAGTGTTCAGAAAACACACATTTGAGAACTGTGTTTTTCTAGCACAAATGTGAAGAATGGACTGAAGAAGGCTAGACTACTTTGGACTTTACTACAGCTCAGCAAGTTTAAACAATTATGGTTTGGACTAGGGTAATGATAGGGTAGGTACAGAAGGGGATGTGTTGGAGAACAATTTAGGATGCACACTTTCCAGGGCCTGGTATGGGAGGTGAGAGAGTTTCTCAGAGTGACTCGGGCATCTGGTGATGCTGTCACTGAGATGGGATCAGTGGAAAAGTTGTAGGTTGAACGAGAGCATAAACTTTGTATTTGACATTGAGTTTGAAAACTTTTAGAGACATCTCAGTGGAGCTATCAAGCAGAAAGGCAATCATACGTTAGTGGGTCTGGAAATTAAAGAAATACAGACTTGATTTGGTGTTCATTAACATGTGGCTTGTACTTAAGTCTGTGAACATGGGTGAAGTTTCCTAAGGAAAAGGCTTCAATAGGGAAGGCCTCAACCATGAAGGGCTCCAATATTTTATGGACAGATTGATAGGTGAGAAGTCAAATAAGATGAAGACTGAAATGCCCATTGATTTTAAAACCATAGAGGTTTTTAGTGACATTAGTGAAATTGATTTTGTGGAACTAAGATAGCAGTTGGTTGAGGAACAAGTGGCAGAGGAGGAAATATAGAAAGTATAGAATGCTTTAAGAAATGTGAAGAGGAGGTGAGCAAGTAGTGAAAAAGTATCCCATGAAAGGACATTACAGACAAGAAGGCTTTGCCCACCTCTCTCCTTCCCTTCTTTCTTCCTTCTTTCCTCCCTTCTAATAAGGGAGTGCTTGAATCATGTTTTATGTCAACAAAAGCATGCAGTTGATTGGGGAATTGGATTGTGAATAAATCTTGAAGAGGTTTGAGGGCATAGGACCCAAGGCACAGATAGTGGGCTGGAACCTAGAGTGGACAACTGTTCACCACACAGGAGAAGAGAGGGGAAAACAGAAACAGGCACAGGAGGCTAATGACTTCTATCTATGCTATGAAATGGTAGGATTTCCCAGGTTACCTAATCTGTACAAAAACTTTTGTCACATTCAGAGTTGCTGCCACAGTTTTTCAAGCTCAAACATGCTAAAGAGAACTGTGGAAAAAGGAAGGAGAAAAATTGGGGGGAAAGGTAGATAGAGCTATGGTTCTTTCAGAAATTGAACCATACAATTGAAACTGTTAAAATGAACATCAAATGGCCTCTCTCCTTCCTTGTCACTCAGCTCTTCTATCACTCTTCCACACACTGCTTATCATTTCATAAAGTATCTATCATGCCTTGGCAGGGCCTAAATATTTTAAATCCAGTAAAGAGGAAAAAGTACTCCCTTGCTATGGATGAAAACTCTTGAGACTAACCCGCGATAGGAAGGCATGTTCTGTTAATGTAACTGTGGGTGCATTTGGGTATCCCTTTGTCTTTTCTTACAGATGTATGAAGCTTGGAGGTAATGCCCTGCAGCCTGCTTGATGCATTACAAGATGATTTTCTCTCAGATCCATCTCACTGATTCCTGTAGAAATAATATTCTAGACCACAGTCATCCAACATAGAAAAAAATCAGCATACATTAATACGTGTATATTGACTACCCTGCCTTTGTTACCTCAGATAATGCACAGCGGATGACAATTACAACAGTTACTGTTTATGTTTGTGTATGTGCCTCTCTGTGCTAGGCACTTCACAGTCTGTTATCGTTTCTTATCCTCTTTACAACCTTATGACATACTTGTTATGAGTCCCATTTTACAGAAAGAAAAAAGGCTGAACAGAATTGTGAAGAATGAGAAGTAGACTTCCTCAGCTTGAATTTTTTACGTTCTGGCTGTGTGATTTTGGGCAAGTTACGTGCCATGCTGTGTCGCTATTTTTCTCATCTGTAAAAGAAGAGCAGAAGAGGAAAGCGAGAATGACTTTCTGAAGACCATTCCCCTGGGATTCTAACTCAGGTTTTGGCAGCTTTGGTTCTGAAACCTGTTCTCTTTCCAGAGGCACGTGTAGAATGAAAATAGGAGGGCGACTCCAGCCTGGGAGT
Source organism: Rhinolophus sinicus (assembly GCF_057876585.1). NCBI lineage: Eukaryota > Metazoa > Chordata > Mammalia > Chiroptera > Rhinolophidae > Rhinolophus > Rhinolophus sinicus. Next base: position 89,884,850 of record NC_142502.1, read on the forward strand.
ACTGGATACTGGGTTTTTCCACTCTCTCAGTAAGGGCCTAAAGGGAAGAAACTTCTGAAAGGGACATCGTGGGAGCAGCCATATAGAGAACACTTTTATAGCAACTCACAATGGATCCCCTGCGTACTATAAAGAAGCCATTGACATCAGAATGGTTTTCAAAAGAAGTTATTGACTTAATGTCATGTTGTCTAAAACCATCACCTTGACTTCTGTCATCAGAGTCCACACAAAGGATATTTCTTAGTTCAAACTTGGAATCAGAATTCCTTGGAAGCAGAATTCCTTTAAGGTTGTTGAGATTTGAATTACTAGGTATCTAAAAAAGAAAGATCTCCCAAAGCCTTTCCTCAAATATAATATAGTCACAAACATCTGCTTTTGTTTTGTTGATATTCTTTTCTTCTGTAAACACTAAAGAGAGCATTCTTTAGATCCCAGGAGTACCCAGTTTTTTAGAGAAAGAGACAGAAATTTGACATTTTACAGATTAAGTTTGGAAACACTGTAAAATAGTTTAAAAACTAGGCAGTGCTAATTTTTCTGTGACAAATGCCTACATGTCAACAGAGTTTTGTTTTTGTGTGTGGTAGCTGAAGTTCTGAGCTACATCCATGCAAAAAAACACTGGAAATGATTTTAACCAAATTTCAAAGATCACTCACCAATGGGTAAATGAAAGATAATGCCAATCTCTACACAGACATATCCTGCTTCTACTTATTATAGTAATTCTTCAACAAATATTTACTTAACACATACTATGTGTCCTATGCAGATTACATAGATACATACATATGTACATACATACATACATGAATGTGCAAATGTATTAATACTGCTCCAGTGTACAGAATTTCATAGTCTAGTGGAGGAGACCAATGACTGACAGGGCAATCTCAAGCTACCGAGGTCACAGAAGACTGATGCCTAATCTAGGGAATAATGGCAGGGTGATGAAGGTAAGAGAGGGGTGAAGAACAACTTCCCTAAGTAGGTGAGGTCAGAGCCAAGTTTCAAATGATGGAGAAGTTAGCTAGGCATTCAACTGTAAAAGGATCTTTCAAATAATAATAACATTAAATTTAAAAGCATAATTTAAGGTTAAGAAGATGGATTTTAGAGGTAGACTTCCTCAGCTTGAATTTTTTACATTCTGGCTGTGTGACTTTGGGCAAGTTATGTGCCATGCTGTGTCACTATTTTTCTCATCTGTAAAATAGGGATAATAATAATACCCATTGCAAAGGGTTATTGTAAGAATAAATACTATATGTAAAGCACTTAGAGAAGTCTTTAGCACGTTCTAAGCCGCATGTAACTATTTGCTTGTATTATGTAGATGTGAGAGAACAATAAGGATGCTTTCAGATTACCAGAAAAATATGTGTGTGGGCTGGAGTGGGGAGAACCATGAGGCTGGATGTGGTAGACAAAAGTCCACCCGATCTAGAAAGAGAAGTGAAAAACCAGAGATATGCATTACTTCTTCATTTAGGGTTGTCCCCTTTTTCTTATAAGTCTTTATCAAGTTGATCAAATGAAAAGAGATATTTCAGGCTAGAATATGCAGTAATACCCCTGTGAGCTCCATGACTTATTTCCTAGAGAGACCGTTATTTAGAGTAAACTCTAGTTCACGAACCCCCTGTGTTGTCACATTACATTCCTAAAGCTAAACATAATTTAGGAAATAAATGAAGTCCTTTCTAGTTGAAAACGTTTTCCACCTAGGAATGCAGAGTCCATGTGGTGCTTTTGCTATTTTCATAAAGCATAATGATTCTTGTCTCAAGTGTTGCTCCCCAAAGTGAGCTGAGATCCGGGGACATCCACGGGAGGCATATGTTTGAGGAATTGTCACTATTAGCTGCCATTATTAGCTATTTCTTTTTTAGCCCAATCCAAAATGACAGGCATGTTTCCCAACCTTCTCACATTAAGCAAATTTTGTTAAAATAACTGTTCCCAAACGCGTGTTGATTGAGTCACTGCTGCCTTCCCTGCCCTGCCAGTCCATTCCATTATACCTTCCAGTCCATGTGCTTTTCTAAAGCAGAGTGTCCATCTGGAGTGGCAGATGAGGATGGCTGGTTTCCAATAGAACTAGCAACACTAGGCTAACATTTTTAATATGCCTTACTCTCCTTTTATAATTGAAGACTCCAGTTCAAATTTCACCTTGGGAATGAAAACCAGGATAATGAATGAAGCATTTTATTGAACTTGAAATTGAATACATGGCAAAGTAGACTGCATAGATTCCTGTAATGCTAAGCAGACATTTTCCCTCCTTACCATCAGAAAATAAAGAAGTAAATTTAAGATTTTTCTAAAATTTCTCAGTAAAATCTTACTTTTCTCTCATGCTAGTTCATATTGATGTATACTTCCTACAGGCATACAAGGACCTAATCTATGGCTCATTCATACTGGATAATCCTTTGAATTCATACTGTGGCATAATGTAAAGATGATGTACAGGCATATATTAATCCAAAATTTGGCTCCATATTTATTAGCTATGTAATAAATTAGCTGTGTCAGTGGGTAAGTTATGCAATTTCTTTAAGTATTGCTTCTTCATCTGCAAAATTGGGCTAAAAGTATTTATGTTTCACAGTTGTTAGTATTATGTGTGGACAAGTGAATGCAACTCGCGTACTATCTGATACCTAACACATGTTCAAACGATGTTATTTAATCCTCAACAAAATATTGTATTGATGAGAATGAAGTACATAAATATAAATATAGCTTTTTTTTCTCTTTTTTCGGCCCAAGTCTTTCTCTCACTTAGGAAAGTCTGACTCTAACAAGTGAATTATTGGTATCTTGAAGAGTTAATTTAGAATGCCACTACAACTATAATAATATAATGGTAGGCATTAATGTTGTTCTACAGTATAGTTCTATTTCCTTCTGGAAATGCAAACATAAAAAGTTTGTATTGCCTACTAGCCTTGTGGTTTAATGGGACCAAGTGTCTTGTTTCTGGTCAGTGAATGTGAACAAAGATGATGTGCATTTCTTTTGGGCTATTTAAGTGTTGACTCAAGACCCTTCAAAGTTCTTTTCCCTCTGGCATATCTACCATCAATTTCCAAGATGGTCGCTGCTCCGTCAGTCAAGGTCCATGAATAACTGATAAGCTTCTCTGCTGATGGAAGTACCATCTTATCCATGGATTCCCTTTCCCTGCTTTCCCTTTATGTGGTTTTAGTTACCCATGGTCAACTGCAGTCTGGAAATATTAAATGGAAATTCCAGAAATAAACAGTTCATAAGTTTTAAATTGTGCACCATTCTCAGTAATATGATGAAATCTCACCTCATTACCTCAGTCCCACCTTTGTCCAGTGTATCCACACTCTATGTGCTCCCCACTTGTTAGTCACATCATAGCTGACACTCTTATCTGATCGATGGTCACAATATCACAGTGCTCATGTTCAAATAACCCTCCGAGTAGCCTAACACTACATCACAATGCCTATGTCATCCACTTAATTTCATCTTATCTCATAGGTATTTTATCATCTCACATGGTCACAAGAAGAAGAGTGAGGATAGTACAATAAAACAGAGAGAGTGAGAGAGAGAAGGGAAGAGAGAGACTACATTAACATAACTTTCATTATAGTATATTTTTATAATTGTTCTATTACTAGCTGTTGGTAATCTCATACTGTGCTTAATCTATAAATTAACTTTATCATGGGTATGGATGTATAGGAAAAAGCATATATATATATATATATATATATATATATATATATATTTATATGTTATATAGATGTATGTTTTATATATATATGTAGGATTATATATATATGTTTTATATATATGTATGTTTTGTATATATATATGTAGGATTATATATATGTTTTATGTATATATATGTATATATATATGTATATATATGTATATATGTATATATATATATATATATATATATATATATATATATGTGTAGGATTCGGTACTATCTGCAGCTTCAGGCATCCACTGGGGGTCTAGGAACATATGCTCTATGGCTAAGGGGGATGGACTCTATACAGCATGCATGAGAAATAAACTTTTTTGTTTGAATGCTTAAGATATTGGGGATGATTGTTGCATAGTTTAATATAGCCTATCCTGACTGATACAATGAAAATAACATCAATAATAATAACATTTATGGAATGTTTATGTGCCAGACACTTTGTTTGTTGCCTCTATTCCCCTCAGTAATCTCATGATGTTGATAGATTATTATCATCATTCAATTTTTATAGATGAGGGAGAAGATACAAAGAGAAGGTAGGTTGTTTGTCCAAGGTGATAAAAACTTATAAGTAGCAGAGCCAGGATTTGAAATGAGACATTTCAGTTCTGGTACTTATGCTCTTAACCACTGAGCTTTTTACTTCCTCTTGTGCAACTTTTAATGATAATTTACTCAGAATCATGGTCTGGCTTGTCAAAGAGTTTAATAAATGTCTGTATTGCTATTTCTGGTAAGGTATGACTTCAAGGCCAGTGCACTTTACACTTTATTAAGAAGAGCCAAGAGCTTCCAAAGAACTGAGTTGCTTTTTCAGAACCAAGAATTAATACAAGCATACCTCGTTTTATCGAGCTTCGCTTTATTGCACTTCAAAGTTTTTTGTTGTTGTTGTTGTTTGTTTGTTTGTTTTGTTTTGTTTTGTTTTTTATGAATGGAGGGGAAGATCCTCCAGCAGCAAAACAATTACCACCCGCTTTATTGTAATACTTGCTTTATTGTGGTGGTCTAGAACCAAACCCACAATATCACCAAGGTAGCCTGTAAATGTAAATCTTTTAATTTCTATACTTTTGTAAATTCCACAAGTAAAAAAAAAGAAGGGGATGGACATTTTTTATTGGTTTGGTTACATTTAGGACTCTCCAACGTTTTTGAAAGACGCAGTTACCCCATTTGACACTAACTGCCTCACTAATTGTATAATTCTTGAGTTTCAATATACTGTCCTATGAACCAGCTCAGGCTGATGTTCTATTTTTATGTAGTACCGGTTTTTTCTATTGGTGATCAGTTCCTCTTTGTTTATCTTTTGTTGTTGAGGAAGGGGAAGGGAGCTCTTCTTACCTATGCTGATGTCCGCAGTAGGCCACCCTGAGGTTATGCTTTCACCAGAGCCTCAGGCTTGCACTCGAATAATAATAGACAGTGCTGGTAGCTGCCACAGGACTAGGGGAAAAACATTCCAATTCTCCTGTCAACCATGCCTGAATTTCTTTTTTAAAACAGAAATCTCTGACAGATCTCACCATGGACCTCTGATTAGCCAGAAGACATGTAGATATGATTTTGGGACCTACTACAGGGAATGAAATTTCAGGGTCTGTCACCAATCTTCTTTTCGTGCTGCAACTTCTTCATTTGGATGTGTCAAGAGGGCAAATCTCTAACAAAGGAACTGCAGCAAGAGCAATTGCAGAGCCCACCACAAGGGAGAAAAGACAGTCAGAAATGGATGCTATAATGACAAAAGCAGAGGTGAAGCTGCAGCCTGAAATCCCACAACGGCCACTAAGACATCATATAATCAGAGTTCCCTATGGTGGAAACCCTCGCCGCACCCTAATCCCGTTTCTAGATTGGCAAAAACATTTTCCAGTTTTTCACAGATAGCTGGGGAAAGAAATGAACAGTCTCTTTTCACATGCCTTTTAAATGTACTAGTCGGGAAGTTATTCCTTAAATAACTTAAGATACTATTTAAATCTCTCTAGCTGTCATTTAGACATTCACGCTTCTTATTACACCTGAAAGACAAAAAAAAAATAAAACATTATTTTCTTCTTCTATTACTTGCTGAGGTCAAGACTCACATTTAAATATTTTGGATGAGATGAAACCACAGTACATCCAGGTTTCTTACTAGACATTTCCTTCAAGAGCTTCCTCCATCCCTCCCTACCTGCTTTTGCTTCTCTCATCATAGCAGAAAGTTATTATGCAAGATTATGACTAACTAGCTATTTTATACCACTGCAAAGGACAGACTGAGAGGAGATGGATTTTAATTATTACCAAATTTAGATGAGGCACAAGGAAATCAAGACATAGTTCCTAAGTTATATGACGTGGGAATGCATTAACAAGGGAAATTATAAAGTTTGCTTGATTTGGTTTCACAGAATCAAAGACTTTGGGGGTTACATTTTCCTCTAGTTAAATGTCATATTTGTCTAAAGAAACTGAGGTTAAATAGTTTCCGTTTCTGGCTAATTAGTTACGGAAGTATGAAATAACACATGAACTTTGGAGTCAAGATATCCTGGGTTCAAATATGGACTTTGCTACTATACTTTGTAGCTGGGACATAACATCCTTGAGCTTGTTTTTTCATCTTAAAAAATATGCATTATTGTACTTAATTCCCACAGCTTTTGTAAAAATTGATTAGCAAGGGGTATGAAAAACCTTTAAAAAGAGTGGCTTCACTAGTACTTATTAAATAGAGTCCCTCTATTAAATTCTGATCATGTTTGTATAATGTGGCATTCCATCTTTTTTTTTATTTTATAAAACAGAAACTCCTGACCTCTGGGCAATGATCTTTCAATTAAAGATGGATTCCTTCTAATCATGAAATCAATCTTTATTGCAAAAATTAGCCTAGTATTGGCCTGAACATGAATATACTCTACCCATAGAATGTTGCTAAGAGATAAGAAACTCAGTAACATAGTTCATTCCAAAATTAAGTTCATGTATCCTTTTAACTCTGTCCATTAACAATGAAGGATAAAGTAAGAACAAGAAATTAATATGCTTTCCATTCACCCACTGATCTCTAGTGAAAAGAGGGGCATATGCACTTTTTGTAGGACCTGAATCTCTAATAATTTGGGGGCTGTTTTAAGACAGAGTATAAAATTAGAAATACAATATTAGCTATAAAAGCAATTATTTATTTAGAATTAGAGAAGAAATTGTAAGAAATTATGTTTTTTGAAAGCTGACTAATACCACAAACAGTAATACAACAAATTCTGAAAGATTTAATTTGTATGCTTCTCATTAAAAAAGGGATAAGTTTGCGTTTATATGTGCATGTTTTGCATTACCGAGAATATCCCTTTTGTTTGGATTAGGCACCAGTGAGAACTGGAGTCTCTACTGAGAATATGTACCTCCTTCAGTACCCATATACCTCTGGTACCCGTTGCTATAAGAAGTCTTCACATAGTGATCTGACCTTGGACCCTGCCCGTTCACATCGCCATGATGCCTCAGCACAGTGGGGTATTCTTGGAAGCCATTCCTCCACCAGGACAGGGAGCAATAACATGTCTACAAATGGAAGAGCATACGAACCAATAAATATTCCCGCTAACTCAACCTACTATAGTCTTATCTTAGTTTTATGGTGGCAGTGTCACCAGATATGAGGGGATATTTGGCAAACAAGAATGAGACAAATCTTGACCAATTGCAATCAAAATGTTTCACTTTTTCAAATTTTACAAAAACATGCCCTTGTAGAGACACTTCTAGGGACCCTACTAGAGCATTGGGAGGGGCTTATACAAGTGGATTCCCTGCAGCATAAGTTTCATTAGTTTCCTGGTACTTTTTGAGAGAAGAAAGGAAGAAGCGATGAGTTGGAGAAAGGTAAGGAGATGAAGGAGGCAAGAAAAGGGGAAGAAAAAAAACAAATATTTTGAGATCATTTCCATGTAGTTCTGTTCTGTGTAAAGGAGATGGATAAGAGATATTTCATAATCCTCTAGCGTAATATTCCCACAATAATAATTGAATATATTTGTAATAGAATTATAATGATTTTTAAAATGTACTGGAAATTATTCATTTAAATAAGATCCCTTTTCTTAAAAGTGTTAGGGAAGTCTTGGTTCTTCTTGCCAACACGGTGAAGAATCAAAGCTCAGCAAGCTGATTAGTATGCGAACAGTTTATTAGTGATATGTTCTCAGGGAAGAGAATGGGCCTAGCTGAAGCGGGAGAGAGGGAGAGAGAGACAGAGAGAGCACGTGGGAGAGAGCCAGAGGGAGAGAGAGAGAGAGAGACAGAGAGAGAGAGAGGGAGAGAGAGAGAGCTAGGCAAGGTGGGAGAGAGAGGCATAGTCTCATGGTATTAGTGATACATTCTCAGGGACAAAAACAAGCCTAGATGAGGTGGAAGAGAGAGAGAGAGAGAGAGAGAGAGAGAGAGAGAGAGAGAGAGAGAGAGATCGAACAAGAGAACCCAAGGGCCAGAGAGAGAGTGCCTTTGTCCTAAGGATTTATAGTTTGCTGGGTGGGGTGAAGGAGTTACATATTGATTTGGTGGGAAAAGGCGTGCATACATACTCTTCTACAGGAGAAAATGACCTCCTAAGATGGGTGGAAGTCTGTTGACTCAGATCCTTATCTTGCTCCATACCACCTCTTGTCATCTGTTGTAAAAACAGATACTTGGCTATAGACAGTTAATAAAAACTAGTTAGGAGATTTTTCTGTAGGCACCATGGACCTCCCGCCACCCCTCCTCCTTCTCCTACATTTTCTAACTTCTACATAACAAAAGTGGTTATCAAGGCATATTATATTTTTATTCAAACAATGGTACTATTATTCAAACATTTGCAGAGCTCCTTTGAAATTGTTTTTAATTACAGTGAACTATTCAACAAATCTGGGTCGTTATTTATTTATTTACTTATTTATTTTTTTGCCCACAAAAAATCCAATGCAAATGTTGGATTGGCAGATGCTTGGGTGACATTGCAGGGTGTGCCTTCTTTAAATGGTGACTTACGGATCCCATTCTTGATGCCATCCACTTTAAGTAACCTCTGATTGCTACAAAAATATAAGAGAGAATGTAGAGTTTTGTGCGGGTACATGAACCGCATCTGAAAGTGGCAGATATCACTTACTCAGCCAGAATTTAGTCACAGAGCCCAACTCGAATTCAGGGAACTTGGAAAATGTAATTTAGTTCTGTGCCCAGGCCCCTTGGTTATGTCCCCAGTGTGGTCTGGTGGCAAAGGGGAAAGGAGAAGGGATGAGAGAGTAATAGCTTAGTATCTTTCCACTCTACATCTCTCTACCTTTCCACCACTTTGCTCCAAAGACACAGAACTCCTAGGCCACTCCTGGAGTTCACCCATTTCCTCATCTCATTTCCTTTCCACCTTCACTCTCTCTTGCTTTTCTTCAACACAATACCCCCCCAAGGGGGCTTCTGCCAGCTACTCCATCGGGGAGAAAGCTGCCCTTCCAGCCCTCACCCTGAGGCGAGACACAAGTTCCTGCCTCATATGTCCCTCTTGCCTCTGCAGCTACTACTCCAGCACTGGAGCTCAGAGCAAGTGAGACAGTCACTGAGTAAGTCCCTGTAAGAGGAGCACCTGGGAATGCAGTCACCCTCTGTCTCACTCAGCCACAATCTCTGCTGGTTTTCACAACCAGAAATTATAGAGACTTCTTTCCCTGGCACTGAAACCCTGGGCTGGGAAGGGACTGGGACCCCCTCACTCCTCAGAAGGGGCGCCTCCATGGCAAAGATACCCGTCACAATTTTTAATGGTCACGTACAGGTGTGGGACCAGCCCCTTCTGCATCTCTGCCACTCCTACCAGTCTCTTCGTGGCTTCTTTTGTATGCCTGTAGTTATAGGGCTTCGGTTCAACTAGACTCAGATGATTCTCAATAATTGTTCTGTGGTTTAGCTGTAATTGATGTGGTTCTGAGAGCAGGTGAGCAGAGTTTACCTATTCTGCCATCTTGACTGGAAATCCTGTACTTACATTTTCTATCTCTCTTTTGAAGTTCTTGCTGAGTTAATTTAGTCTTCTCCCAAGTTCACTGTGCATATCTGTAATCATTATTTGAATTCTTAATCTGGTAGATTGTATATCTCCATTTTATTTACTTCATTTTTTTTTTTTTCCTTTTCTTTCATTAGGGACATAGTCTTCTGTCTCATTTTGGCTTTATTTTTGGTTTAATAGCTAGGCAACATAACAACTTCTCTCAGTATGGAAGGAATGGACTTACGGAGGAGCTTCTGCCTTATAGACTGTGTGCTGGCTGCCGTTAGGCACTGGCTGTAGCTGGTGTTCCAGTGGGTGTTGCCTGTGGGTGATCCCAAGGGGGAGCTGACTGGGGCCGCCTTGGCAGACCAGTTGGAGTTGTAGTGGGCTTGTCCACAGGTGGCCCTGGTGGTGTGCTGAGTCATGGCCACCTTGGCAGGCTGGGAGGTTGGAGCTGTAGCTGGACTGGGCTTGGGCTGCAGCAGATGTTGGGAGCAAGCTGTGTCAGGTCACCTTGATGGGCTGGCTGGGGCTGTAGTTGGAGTAGGCTTGACTTGCAGTGAGTCCTGGGTAAAAGCCTCACCAGAGCCTGCAGCTGTCACAAAGAAGGCTTGGGCTGTGATCAGTCCTGGGGGCAAGTTATACGTGGGCTGCCTTGGTGGCTGGTGGAAGCTGTAGCTGTGGTATGTACCGGGTGCAGGAAGTTCCGTGGGATAGCTGCATGGGGGTTGCTTTGCCAAGCCACTTGGAGCTGTAGTTGGAGCAGGCTAAGGCTGTGGGGGAATCCTGTGGGCAAGCTACGGAGCTGGTGTGGAGCTGGGGCCTGAGGCACACTGGGATAGCCTTGGCTGACCAGCTAGTGTGCCTTGATTGAGTTCTTGACTGTTCAGTCAAGGTAAAGGGGGAACTCAACAAATGGTGCTCTCCAATGCCTCTGACCCTGACAGAGTGACAGCAGTTCCCCTTCCATGTAGCAGATGCTCTAATGTTAGTAAATGGATTTTCTGCCTGTATAGTTTAGGTGTACTTTAATCCACTGTTTGTTTGTTTGTTTGTTTGTTTGTTTTGCTGTGGCCCAGGGCATGTGTGTCCACAGGCAGTCCGCTCAGTGCTCCCTCCCAAATGCAGGTTGGTGAATTGGGGGTAGTGAGTTGGGGGTTCCACCAACACTATGTCTTTATCTGTCCTCCCCATTCTGTATGGTCTCTCTCTTGTCAGTTGTGCAGAAGCTGTTCAGTCTGCCCTCAGTTCTTCAAAGGGAATTGCTCTGTCTATAGGTGTAGATTTGATGTGTTCATGGAAGGAGGTGAGTTCAGGGTGTTCCTATAGCACCATCTTGGATCCCTTTTTTCAAGTAATACAATTTTTCAAAGCAGTTTTGTTTACATCATTTAAAAGAACACCTTTGACATAGGTATAGATATTATTATGTCACATTTTAACAAATGCACTAACAGTTTTATTGGGTAAAAAGACATGCTAATTGCTGTGGGAGATACTAGAATATCCTAAAAAACAAAAATGTGTAATCTAGAAGAGAAGGCAACACGAAGCCCATGAATCTAATCCAGAGTAGAAACGGATGTACGGTACAATGAAGATAAAACACAAACTCTCATGAGGGGTAGAGAAGAGAGGTATTCATTACTATGTGGCTTGCAAAAAAAGCAAAATTTATTTTTGGAATGGATTGCCAAATTATTGTTTTCACCTTCTTAGAAACGTTTTGAAAGAACAATGATTTTATGATAAGGACCTTCTCTAGTTCTGCTACAAACCTAGAAAACCAGAAGGGATATTTAATCACAGGTATATTTTGTATCTCTGTTAGCCTAAAAAGAAAGTACCCATTACTTCTATTCCATTAACCAATGGGCTTTAATATTTTATGCTAACTCTGAGTGTAGCTTTTCAAATCAAAGTCTCGAACCCTGCATCTCACAAAAACGAAACAAAACAAAACAAAAAACCGAAGGATCTAATTATAGCTTTTCTGTGAGTCATAATTAGATACGTTCTTTGTGTATCATAGGTATATTATAGTTCTGATGTCAAAAGTCCAAAAATGGATCATACTAGTCTAAAACCAGGGAACTGACAGGGCTGCATTCTTCCTGGAGGCTACAGAGAGAATTGGTTTCCTTGCTTTTCCCCAGTTTTAGAGGCTGCTTGCATTCCTTGGGTTATGGTCCTTCTTCTTTTCAAAGCTGTCAGTGTACCATCATCAGCTCTCTTTCTGATGCTGCTTTGCTTGTCACATTATCTTCTCCTGGGTCATTACTTTACCCTACTTTCAAATCTCAAAATATTTAACAGCTTTATTTAAGCTTTCTTTAATACATAACACTTTTTAAAAGTCCCTTTATTTATATATATATATATATATATATATATATATATATATATATATATATATGTGTGTGTGTATATATATATGTGTATATATGTATATATATATACATATATACATATATACACATATATATGTATCTTATCATTCTTATAATTTTTGTGATCCTTCTAGTTTAGTCTCTATTACTTAAATAATTTTTCTTTTATTTCTAATTTTTTCTAAGTTCAGTCACCTCATTATTGAATGTGTCTCACTGATTTATCGTATCCTTCCATGTATTTATGGTCATGTATTTCTTATATACTCTTATTGTTTGTAGAAATACTATCCTGATCTTTATAATGATTTTTTTATTTTATTTTGTGAAACATCTTAGAAATTTGACCTCATAGTTTTGATTACTCACTTTTTTTTTTCAAAATTAGAAGAATATGAGTTTTAGGGAAACTTTTTCTAACCTCACAAAGATCTCTTCCCTGTTGCTTTAATATAATGTTCAAAAATATGGCCAAATGCTTTTTGAGATTTTCTGGCTTTGTTTCTCTCCCCCACACTTATCTGAACCTTCTCTTTCCTTAATCTTTATTGATCCAGTCAATTTTGTTGACACTCAGCAGTTGGTCTTCCATGCAAGACCCTGTTCTCAATGCTTCATTTCTAAGGCTCACTGGGTCCATTCTGTCCAGCCACCTCAGACCTTCCTACTGTGGGCGCCATGCATTCACCCCTACTGGAGAAGGCAAAACCTCTTCCAGTTTCAGATACTATTCTCACAGTGACCCACCATATTATCCAGCAAATATCTCTTGTCTATTTTGAGAGTCTCCTTGCTTAATTGTCAGATGTCTGTTGCTTTCCTCCACTTCGTTTAGCACAGATATTGATAGCATATAGGTCTCGTGGCTGTTGGTAGTTTCTCTCTATGTACTTGTATTTTAGGGTTCCTGAAGATAGTTTATTACCTTTGTTTCACTGTAAATGTTGTCTTGTGTTTTTGACATTTTGCTACCTAGTGTCCTTTTTAACTTGGTGAGCTGTTGAGTTAAAAAATATTACACCACTGCGATTTCTAGAATCTCCAACAATTAAAGCAAAAGTAACTTTTGATTGTTTTCAAACTTAAAATAGCCTCCTGAGAAAATATTGGTAACTTGGGGATATGCAAAAGTAATGGGCACAGCAGTTGCATATTTATTATAAATTGCGTAAATTAGACCTTTGAAAGAGACAAACATCAGTTGAATCTATAAGTTCTGATAGATTTATTTTTTAAAATGAGGAAACATTTCATTTTCCGTAGTCCTATATTCAGACCAACTCGGTTATAATTAGGAGTTCATATTGAACAAATCCTGGAATGAAACCATGATGTATATTGTATTCTCTGTGAATAGCACCCTGGAGACGATTCGAGGAACAGTGCGTTTCACGTAGATTATAATATGTATGTTTTCCTGGATGTCTAAAGTACTGTACCTCTGCTTACATGAAACAGGAACAATAAAAAGACTACAGCATTTTTTTAAGCTGATGGTCTCTCCATATTCTGCCCACATGATCAAACATGGTTCTCAGTAACATTATATTGAGTGTGTATGTGTGTGTACCTTCTGTATCACAAAAAAAAAAAAAAAAAAAAAAAAAAAATGTTGTGTATGTGTGTGTGTGTGTGTGTGTGTATTTTTACAGGGTTTTTCTCTAATTACTTTATTTCTATCTGGTATGGAAGAAGGTGAGAATAAACACCTTTCCTTGGCTTTCTATCAATGCATCTAACCATGAGAGACTGACTCTTGTGGGTTCTCTCCCTTTGCAGATAATCTGCACATTTGAGAGGAGGTAATCTCTTTGAAGTGAACCTGCAGACAATGCTGTGATCATCAGGCTTGTGTTAATTGTACAAGCAGTTACTTTGGCCGATTGAAAGATGACACTTTTATTGGGTTACGGTTCTAAAATCAAGCCCCAGTCTCTACTGCCACAAATACACAGACACAAGTATCGATCTATCTTCTGGCTATGTACATGAGTTCATATTTAAGATTTGCCTATAACGCTGTTTTCCTGACAAGAAGTCACTTATTGCCGTGGCATCTTTTCACTTGATTATTAAGATTCCTTCTCGCCGTTCTCCCTCGAGCTTTAATTACAGCATTGCAACATGTTCAAAACATACCGCCAGATTTCCCACTTGTACAGAAGACAGAACACATATTTCACATCCCCTGCACATCCTTTATCCCTCTTATCGATTTCCTAGGCAATTCTATATCGATTTTATCTTCATATTTCAATGCTGTCTTGGTCTTTTTCCTTCTTATTTATCTCAGCTCTTAGAACTCTGGATTTCTCCTTGTTCAGGCAGGTCATCCAATTAGGATTTATGTGTGATCCTCTTATGCCACTCTCAGGACTCTCTGTGATCCAGGCTGGAGCCCAAATATTCTTATCAGGATGACTTTTATCTCAAACCCAAACTGTCTAACTAAGCTTTGCTACCCTCACCACGGTTTATCTAAAAGTATGAAAATAAATTGTAGCCAGGGCCTTCCTGTCCCAAAGTATCATGCGGTGCCTCCCACATCCAGACCATGCTCTAATATCTGTGTTACTTCTTTGCTTACTATTGATGTTTCAACAAAGCACCTGTGACATTGTTAGCTACCATGAAAGAATATAGAGCCTTTCATCCCTCTTAGTTCTCTGTTCATAACACATTATTGTGGTTTGAGAGTTGTGAGTAGTCTGACCCTTCATGGTGGAGGCTGCCACTGGGATGCTAGACACCATGGCAATTTCTTTCAGGGGAGGCCAGTGTTTAATTTAATTCCCTTGCTGGATAAATCACTTTGAAACAAAGGAGAATAGCAAATGCCACCTGTTTTGAAATTTAAGCCTGGGTGTCACCTTCTAAATGAATTTTATAAGACAGAGGTCTTACCCAAGAGAATGGATTACCAAATGCTCTAATTCAAGCTTCATAGCAACTTGAAAATGGAGGAGAAAAATAAAATATGGCCTTACCTTCCATGCCAAAATATATGGCATCATAGTCTCTGAAATATTTTGTTTCTTTTATTTACATATTTTTATTACACTCTGAAATCCATAAAGACAAATACATGAATTTAAGGTTACTCCTTCCTTAATTAATTTTTAAAAATATTTTATTTAAACCTCCCGTGTCCCTGCTCTACCTACCTGCTTACAGATAGTCAGTTCTCAGTGAGCCCCAGCTGCAAAAAGAAATGACTAGAGGAGTGTTGAGATTGACAATAGGAAGTGATTTGAATCAATGACATGCTATATTCATCTATTTACTTCTTCCACCAATATGCGTAGAATATCATTTCTGTCACCCCCTAGTCGTAGCTGCTGGAGATAGAAAGATAATTATTAAATCCTCAATTGTGTTCCAGGAAATGTTCTTCGGATTTAAAGAACAGAAATTTAAAACATTGCCTTCATTAGCTCAGTTAAGAAGGATGAGTTCCTGTAACTGAAATGATTATCGCATAAATGGGACCAGTTAGGTGCAACTAAAATACAACTTTCCCCTTTGCCCTATTCAGATCCATCTGTGAGATGAATTCTTCCCCATCCCGTCCATGTGTAGTGGGTTCTATCAGTACCCACCCAGATCTCCTAACCTGTCACCTTCCCCTGGCAGGCTATAGCCGGTAAGTGAAGGTAAAACCAACTCTGAGGCAGTTTGTGCTCCAGAGCTTCCCCGTAGGACCAGATGGAAGCCTGAAATTTGCCTCCAGCTGAAATTGTTCTCTTGTTTAACTTTCTTCTCCTCCGCTCTCCTGTTTCTTCCCATCGCTTTCTCCTGAGAGGTCCCATCCCCCCAAAATCATTTGGCCAAGAATCTTGTCTCCACTTCTATGGAACCTTGCCAAAGACATCCTAGGTAAAGTTTTGTGCAGAATCTATAGTTAATTTGCTCAATGTAGAGAAAAAAAAAATCTGTTAACTTTTCTTCCCCAGAATAGTTTTATTTTGGTAACTAAATAGTCCAGTCCTGACTAAAAGCCAAAACTTAGAACTCCTTTCATCCATCTTGGGTCTGGAGAGAACATTGGGGGTACATAATTTGCCGGCCTTCTTTTTTCACTCAGCGTGCTTGTCCTTCTCGGCCCCTCCCTGGTAGCTCTTGGCTTTAGTTAGGTCTTCAGATTCCTCCAGGACTGAAGCCAAGAAGAGAGGAGAGATAAGGGGCAGGAAAAGTCTTACTCAGCTAACTCAGATGTCATTTCTCATTGCTTCTCTTTGACTGCCCTAGGTGTTTAGAGTTGATTATCTATTGCATGATTTTGTTAACTCCTCAGAGATTCATCCATAAGAACTTTCTGACAACTCATAAATACTCTCCCAGCTCTCTGCTTATAATTTATCCTGTAGGACTGGGCATTCATTCCTTAGCATCTTTCTTTTGGGGCTCCAACATTACCCCAGGCAGGCTTCTTGGACTGGCTCTCTCTTTAAGTGACCCTACACCTACCTATACCTGAGGCTTATACCTTAGCACAGTTTCCACACTAAGCCTTGGGGTACATGTACTTTGGACTGACCTTGGGGAGGACAACAGCTTCCTACCATTTGAATCCTCTTTGTTCATGAACTGGAAGGCAGCTCCACTTACTGCTTTTCAACTGTAGAGTTTTCAGACATCACCCTGACACCCATCAGCTATGTTCATCAGTCTCCATGGTAATACAGATCAAGCTTTGCTGATAAGGTCCTGAAAGTTCATTTTACTAACCTTGAAGTGAAGAGGAGGCACATCCTATCTCCTTATTCCATTGAAAGAGAGACCCTTCAGTACTGTGGTAATTGTCGAGAGAGAGAGAGAGAGAGAGAGAGAGAGAGAGAGAGAGAGAGAGAGAGAGAGAGAGAGGAAAAAGAAAAAGTTCCCTTCCTTCAACACAAACTGTATAAGATGTTAAGAAATGAAAAAATAGTTTTGAAGCCCTCTCTGAAAGTTCAGTGTCTTTCCCGTAACTTTGGACTGTAGAACTGGTTTGTACCTACTGTCTTTGGGTTCAATAAACAGGGTGACAAAAGTAGTGCCACTTATAGTGCCACTTATATATCATTTCCAATGGATAATTTATAGTCTAATTAGTATCCATGATCAAGACGAAAAGTTCATCTAGAATTAAAAAGACTGGATTTGAGAAATTGGAAACTGGGAACTGATATTTCTCTCCCTTTTCTCTCCATGCATTGTCTCATATTTTTTCTTGTCTCCTTATGACTACTTCCTATTCCCATATCTGACTCATAATTTATGCCCTCCATGATTTTAGCTTGTATGTGGTATTAGCTTAACATTACCTCCGCTCAAACCCTGCCACTAAATGTCTCTTTACTGCTCTCTAGGTTTTGTAGTTTGAATTATTGAGAATGACAGTCAATTGGGTCAATGAAATTCCAATGGAATGGTTCCCTAGTGTCATTTGTCCCCTGATTTAGTCAGCTGTTTCTCGCTAATTCTGGTGAGAAGAAAGCTAATATGGTAACTTAAAAGGGGCTGCTGGAGAATGCCCCTTTCGCAAAGGCTATAGATTTGAGCAATCACCAAGGAAGGGGAACATATCTACGAATGTCATTTCCCAACTTTCCATACCTTCCAATTTTGTGCTTTACCACTCTATATGGCTTCATCAAGCTGGATCACAAATCTATTCCTTTGCTCATGATATTTACTTTGACTGTAAACCCCAGCTTACTTTAGTCCTTCGACTTACTCTGAATCATTTCTTATGATCCAGAGCAAAGATCATTTCTCTCAGAAAATCTGTTCCAATATTCAAAATAGGCTCTTGCATTGAGTTCTTAAAGATGCCTCTATCTAACCAATATACAGTAGTGCCATTATACTGACTTTATATATTTAAGACATTGTTTTTCCCAATAGACTCTGTGAGAATGTTTTTCTTGTAGCTTCAAACTCTAATAGAATGAATGAAGACAACAGTGAATGAATAGAGGCAGTGTTATTTTATGTAGTGAAGTCAAGGACCTGATAAAACAACACTGCAGGAGATGAGCTATGTGAATATTTGGAGAAAGGGCATTCCAGGCCAAAGGAAGCGCCAGAGCAACGGCCTCCAAATAAGAACAGCAAGAAGGCGTGTGTGGTCAGAATGGGAATATGCTGTAGTTAGCAAAGTACTATTGAGCTCACACTAGCCCTTTTGTCAACTGCATCACAGCATTAACTCAAAGGGAGCTCACCTTGAGCTAGAGGTAGATGTGCTCTGGTTCATGTTTAGAAAATAAATTCTTATTGTTCTGCCCTGAGTCATTGATACAAGAGGTTTACGACGTACAAATGAACTCATATTTCCTCTGGGCATTCTAAAAGTTTGTATTTATCAACAAGTGCCTCTTTTGTGCTTGAATGCAGTCATTTCATGTATTAAATATTTTACTTCATTATTGAGAGGTCTTTGACTTCTCATTAAAGCGAACTCAAAAACAGAGTCCATTCTGTCTTTAGCAGAATTACAAAGATCTAGGGAAATATCATGGGTTTTAGCATTTAGTATTAAGTTTTTGGTTTGCGTTTTATCTATTTTTTATCCAATTTTGTCCTTGCCTCATAAGTGTTTTAAAGAAAAATGTGAATATTAAAAAAAGATTGCATTATAAAACTATCCTCCTGCTAGCAGGAGGATAGCAACCTAACCTGCTTTAGCTTTCTCAACTAAGAGCAAACGTATCTCTGTGGTTCAATACATGTGTCTTAGGAGTTATAAGTCATCTATATAAATTTTCATATTTTGTGAGATTTTTTAAATGACAGTCCCCAAAATGTTTGTAGGAGCATAATTTTGATCATTTCAATGGAACCTTCATAATTTGCTGCTGCCATGCTATTTCACCAACTATATTTACATTTGTGTTTGTGATCACAAAGGGGGAATGACTACTTTTTCAATGAGCTTGTGCTAATGAGAAAAAGACAGGATGGAATGTGCTTAATAAGCAAGCAGTACATTTATGACAAATTGAAGGTGAAATGATGTCAAGGTACAAAATAAGATCTATTTTTTAAAGTAATTCAGATTTTAAAAGTGGTGAAAGAAATTCAGCATCACACAGAATTCAGTGTATAATGTGTGATAGCTATATTATATTCATGTAGCTAGCAGCACTTTATTTACAGGAAAATGGCTTCTCTAATCATGAGAAATAAATAATCTTATTTCTATGTTTTTCATTTCTAATTTTATTTACCTTTAACATATTTGGCTTTTATAGTTGTACCGTAACATCTTGCCTATGAAGAATTCATTCTAGTTCTATGTTTAATTAATAAAATGGTTTGTATTAAAACTGGACATCAGAATTAACTGGGTTTTTTTAATGGGTAAAGATTTTATTCAGGTTTGATAAATACTGCAATATTGCAATGTACTCATATGGAAGATGAAGTGATTTGAAAAAAAATGATATTTTAGCCATCTTGAATAAAAATGACTGTCAGATATCATGAAAATAAGTTCAAGGTCTCATATTAATATAGCAGTTAATAAGGCATAGTCACCTGAAAGTAATTTCACACACTAAAAATGTTAAATGAATTAATCAGTCCAATATATCACATATTTAGGGCAAATGCTCAAACTTTCAAATTAAAGCACTGTAGAAAGTGAATAAACTATTCCCTGTGCCTTTTGTAGTCCATGCTTTTTACGTGTTTACTCACTTTGAAATTAAGCATATCTAATAATTTCACTTTGATTTAAAGGTACAAAATAGTATTATGCCTCTTAGTCGTAAAAATTAAAGACAAAAAATTATTTTAACAGATTTCTATCAATGGAAATATATATTTTTTAATTTTCCTTTTTAAGACTCAACTTTGAAGGCAGATGACAATAAAGGAAGGGGGGGGAAGGGGACAATAGGATAGAAAAGGAGTGAAATATTTGTGATACTAATAGTCCTTCCCATCTTTCAGTTTTCCTAAGGTTGAAGTATTTATGTGGTGGTCTAACATTCCCTACAATCTCTGGAAAATTTCCTTAGTCTCTTGTGAGAAGAGCAGAAAGATAGCCAATGAGTGTTGAGCTCAAACAATGGTTATCGTGCTGTTATGAATAAAGATGGTTTCGAGCTCCTGCCCAGAAGTACAGTGGATTTTATCTGCTCTGACCCAGAATTCTGAAAGTGAGAATGAGCTAAAGCAGCATATGAGGATGTATGTATCTGGGGAGGGAATGTCAAGGTACTTTGAAAAGAATTCTCCAAGGTTTATTTGAATTTCCATGATATGTTTTCCTGTCTAGTAATTGCTGATAGTAAGTTATTGAACATTTAGGCCATGCACCAGTGACAGTTGAAACCTCAATAGTGAGAAAAATAACTGTCCAGAAACTAACTAGATTATGTCTGTGTGTGGTGGGAGGAGATGGGGAGACAACAGTTCAACTGTGATAAAAATATGGAATGAAACCACAAGGTAGGAGACACACACATAAATGAAGGGAAAACACGAAATATGAATTTGTGGGCACAACTAGAAGAAATAAAGTAAAATGGTTCAAATAACTAGGATGCATATGAATTTAAATCACTGTTTAATATGAGCAGTGATACCATCAAGAAGAAATCAGAGCAAGCATATAGTTATGACTAAAACATCTTCAAATTTGCCATCAAATAATTATTATTAAATAGGTATCATGATATTAAATATTAAGGATTCTTTTAAAATTAGGTAAATTACATTAGTATTATGTCTCATAATTATATTATGTCCAAAATTTCAATCTAAATTCTAGAGTCCATAAATAGAATTATGGGCCATCATCTATTTTCTTTGTAATCACTGGACCATCAGCTGCCATTTCTAATTTATTTTTGACTCATACATAGATTTTTAAAATTTTAGTGTGATTTTCTGTGAGGGGATTTAATCTACATGTCTAGTAGACTTTCCTAGAATTTAAGAATTTCTATTTCAGTGTATTTTCAAAAGCAAAATAGAGATGGAGTATAAATCCCCAAACCATCAAAGTTTATAATAATGTCTGTGGCATTTCAAGGACAAGACACAATACAGCAAGCGATCCAGTAGGTAAATCTCTATTTCTATTATCATTTTCCTCTTCTTTCCTGGCGTGTGCTCTTTATTTTATATTCCAATTTGAATAATAATCACGTTTTAATTCCTCGCCTTCCACTGAACAGCCATGTGCCCTAACCCCAGCCGCTCTAACTGGCTCTCACCCTGCATTGATTAAGAGTTCCCAGAGATAACAGTGTGAGTGGATGCATGAATAATCTTGCTTCTCAAGTCATTTCTTGTATATCTCTGCAGTCTGGCAATAACACCCACAATCTGAGTAGTGAGGGGCTAGCTGTGAACTCTAAAATAGCATATGTATGACCTTCTGTTGAAAAAATAAAAATAGAAAAATTAATATTAATATAATAATTTTTTTCCCAAGGAGAAGAAAATACTGAAACATTTTCCTCTATGCTCTAGCTCTTACCTGGGGACTGACAACTATGCTTAACAATCAAAATGGGCAATTACCGGGAGATTTAGAGCCTAAATCTAATAAAAGTAAAAGCATTATCATCATTAGGAGACTAGAGGAAATTGCAAAAACTGAGGTGGTTTTGATACCCTACCAATCAGAGCTGGCTGTAACTAAACATTTATCTCTCTAATCCACTGTCACAGTATCTGAGTTATCCTTGTTTCTGTCACTAAAGCAGTCCCCACACCGGCTCTCTGTTGCCAAACTTCTTACTTTCCAACTCTGCTCTATTTCACTGCAGGAGTTATCATCCTAATTCACAAATCCAATCACGTCATAGTGAGGCTCATCGATGACTTTCCATTACCTACAGAAGAAAGTGTAAGCTTATTGGCCTGGCAAGGAAGTGTCTATTTTGTCCTAGACTGATTTTCCAAGAGTTTCCCCCCAACATATGAACCGTCCTCAAGCCTCCCACACAATCTTGCCCTTGTAGCATTCACTCTACGCTCTAGATAAATGTGATTAGTTGATAGTCTCATTCTTACCTTAAGTGTACATTCTTACATGCCCAGGCTCATGTGGTTCCTCTTGCCTTAAGTGTTCTCTTTTGTATCTCAGTCAACATAAATGCATAATCACTTAACAAGACCTAACACAAATGAAGCCTCCATTTAAATTCTCAGGGGGATCACTGAACTTCATTCCCTCAGAATATCACACAGTTTTTATCAATTATAGTATAGAGTTATTTGTGTCTTTTTACAACACATTTTGAGATCTAAGAGGACAAAGACTGTTTTGTATTCCCTTCTCTTTTCCCTTTTATCTCCCTAAATGTATCTTATAAACAGGATTAATGGTCATTTTTTGTCCCCTATCTAGTAACTTCAGATTCTATAAGAAAATTTCTGGTGTGCATTGGTGACATGGGGACTAACAAATATTATTTATTATAATGTCGGTGTCTAAGAATTGACAACACTGTCAATTCTTTATTCATAGGTTTTTCTCCACAGATGTTTGCATTGAAATTAGAACCTATGTTTATGCTAATATTAATTAACTTAGTTATTTATTAGAGAGTCGGGAGTGGTAGAGAGAGCAGAGGCTTTGAAATCAGAAAGATCTCAGTTCAAATTTTATTTTGTCACATACTAGATATTACACCTACTAGATATTACTTCACATCTTGGATGTCACATATACAAAAGGAGGATTAAAATACTTACCTTTCAAGGAGGTTTTGAATGATTGCATAGGTAGAATTTGGTTGAATGATAAGAAATTGCCAATATTCTACCATCTTTACCTATTGACATAGAATAGTTTTGCTGTGGAAGGAAGTGTACCTGGTTCTCTACAGTATAGATGATTAATCAATATTCAGTCTTAGCTGATGGATTAGGATGATAGTTATTATCATATTATTATGATTATTTTGATGCAATGATGATGATGACTAGGACATGCATTGCTATATCCTTCATTTTTCATCCAGTCTTTACATAACCAAGGCATATACTTTAACTTGGCTCAGTTATGTTTGAGAAATATAATAAAATTACCTGGCTCAGTCACATGGAAGTAACCAATTAAGCACTTAACCAATGATAAATATGAGAACTAATGGCTACAAAGCCAGGCAAAAGTCTGCATTAAATTCAATCATTAATAACTGCACCTCGACTATGAGCCAATATTGTTGATGCAGGAATAAAAAGACAAGGGAGATGCAGCCCCTGCCTTTTAAGAGCTTAGAGTTAGCTGTTATGCAACACAGGGAGGGATGTGCTGGAAAAGAAATTTAACGGAAAGATGATCAGGATCCAGGGAAAGAGGAACATTTGTTTTACTATTGGGAGCTGCATACCTCTCTAGTCTTTAGGAATGCTCTGGGTTTTCTACATATATATGTAGACTTTGTTATATAATTCAAACCACTCATTTTGATGGACTCTGAACAATTTATGAGCATGGTATAACAAAAAATTATTGCTGATTTATTTTTCCTTCAGTATCTCTGTCCCTTTAGGGCTCCCTTTCCTTCCCTTCCCTTCCCTTCTCTTCTCTTCCTGTCCTTTCCTTTTCCCCTCCCCTATACTCCCCTCCCTTCCCCTCTCTTCTCTTTCTCCCTCTCTCTTTCTCTCAAGTGTGTGTGTGTGTGTGTGTGTGTGTGTGTGTGTGTGTGTTGCTGAAAAGCAGTTCAACATAAATAACATTATTCCATAATGACATGGTTTTTAACGTTATCCCCTACATAGCGTGATTCCTTGATGACATACTTTAAAAAATCTCCAAGCTCAATTGCTATTTACTTTTAATATCGAAAACAGAAATCTAGTTTTATATAGGATTATAAAGATTTATTCTACAGAGATCATTGAGATTATATTTCTATAAACCATCTGGAAAAAAACAGGAAATAACTTTAATATTCACATCTCAAGTGGTTTTTCCCTAAGTTTTTCTCTCCTCTACTTTTCAGTTAGTGTAAAATTGCACTTTAAAGAAAATTGGTTATTTTCAAAATGTGTCTCAAATCATTATTTGCATGTATTTACCTGAGAGGCAGACCTACAATAGTTCTATGTATGAAAATATTCTATTTTAAATCTGACAAAGCACATCTATAATCAAATATTCAATTAAAAATACAGATACACTGAAGAAAAACAGTTTTTAAGAAACTTGTCTATATTATTCTCTTGGCTATTTTATGTTCCAATTCCAGCCACTCAAATTGCAAATGAGTTTAATGTGAACATGATGGTAGCAATAAACTCCACTGAGTTTTACTACATTTTGTGGACACAACCATCGAAGTCTTGTGGAGAGTTGTCTTTTTGTTTTGATTACACACCTTGTCTTTTAGTTAGAAATACATCTCTTTACCCTACTGTGATACAGTGAGTCTCCTTTAAAACTAGTATTTTCAGAACTCATTTCAATTTGATAAATATCAATCTTCAGATTTTTCCTTAAACAAAAATTCTCTCTTAATAAATCGTTTAGAAACAAAGGACATTTTCATAGTAAGGGAAATTGTTATTTTTAAATCTGTCGATAGTACATTATTACTCAAATTCCAATTCTATTTATCTTGTTATTGACAAAAGACACATAACTGTCCCTAAAGCTTTAGAAAATAGAGTCCATTAACATTGTGCCATCAGTAAGAGAATCCAAAAGTGCAATAAATTTCAACACAAGTATGAGTGGCTGGTGCAAACTAAGGAAGTGAAAAAAGACCCAGCCAGACTCTAACATGAATACCCAGCCAAATAAGCAAATGTCTCAAATCTTTTCACTTTTCTTTTTTGAAGAATTGTCTTATAAGGGCACGTCATATTGAGTATTACTTTCTTTAAAATAGCAAATTAAGAGGGAACTAAAAGACTGAATAATGAAAGTGTTTTTTGATTACACTAGAGCTTCCATTATTGGCAGGAAACATATTTCTTAAAAAATTATAAAAACTTATCAAGAATAATTTTTATTTCTACTGGTATTGTACTATGTCTGTAGAAAAAAAAATCTTAATATTTCTAATGAAAATCAACATGCATTTATTCCTCTCCAATTTGGGATGTAGTTTATGGAACTGTCATTATTCCTCTGAACTTCTGTTTAAACTCTCCGATTATGTACAGATAGAATATATTTTACAATGATTATAAGTATAATAGGCTTATCTTATTCCAACGACAAGATATAAAGCAAAGGCAAAAAGACAAATACTAGTGCAGTTGGAAAAAAAAAAGGGAAGGGTTAATACATATGGTAAAACATTCCTAGTCATGCTTTACGTGTGTTGTGTGTTTTGACATCAAATATAGATTGAGTGATAAACATGGAACCGTGAACTATACATTGCTTACATTTCAGTCATAAGTAACTAGAAGCATTCAGACCCATTATTGGTTTAATATTCATCCTCAGTTTGTAGAAGATCCATTACCCACAGTAAGAAAACAGACTTTGCAATTTTGTTTGGGTTAATGTTCCTTACTAAATCCTCAATTTATAGTGAAACAACTGCCTTCCCTTATTATTTCAAAATCCCCCCAAAATCTGAGGTATTATTACAATTTGGAAGAAATTTCTCTCATTTCAAACTACAGATAGAAACGTCTCATTCTAACAGCAAATGGTTTGCTTCCAGGAAAGCGTGTCTCCGTGTGTGTGTGTCTGTGTATATACACAATATACACATACACAGCATGCAGCACACAGAAAACATTGGTTAAGGTTCCAAATTGGACAATATGATGAAAAGTTAACTCCTATTGGCTAGGAGCTATAGAATATCACGGCCAAACTGGAAGCTTGAGTCTAACAGTTTATTTATTTATTCTTTATTTCAAAATTAGCCAAAGTAACAGATACACAAGCATATATTAGATTTTGAACAAGGATAATAGGCAAATATATGTGTGTAGAATCTAAAAATAGAGAGGAATTTCAGGGTTTATGTTTTTAGTTTCTTAAAACCAAACAATGTACATTTCAAAGTTCCAAAGGCATATTTGCACAGACATTCTAATTATTAGTTCACTTTATCTCCGCTGGCTCAATGTGGTTCTCAGCTTTTTAATCACTTCTCTACTGGCATAGCTAATGTGCCTACAAGTTGTCTGGAATTTTAATATTGCTAAATTTAGTGACACAAGTTGTGATTAAATTGTGTGAAAACTTGTTTAATGCAAACCCTGATTGAAAAGAATACATGCTTATTTAAGGAAAATGTACAACTTTGCAAAAATTATATAGTGCTATATATAGTCCCACATTTAACAGCTTTACCAACCTGCAAAAAAGTTGGTTCTTGTAGAAAACTGCCAGGCTATGTAGTCTGAAATCTGGAGTCGTAATACCAGAGAGCTGTCAGTCAGCCATCCATCCATCTAATTGGCTTCTTACCATCTTTCCATCATGTTTTTTTTATAACTGGTCGCCTCTGGCTAAAATGCAAATCATGAGGAAGAGCCGTCTAGAAAAAGCTGCTGCTTTCTTAATTATCTGTCAGAGTATGGACCAGTGGACCCAGGGCCGCACTGTAGAGTTATGCTAAGCAGCAAGGCATCATGGGAATTGGAGTGACAGCTCATTTTCCTCCTGTGTTTTCTGTGTTCGAATGACAATGCAGAAATATGGGTTTTCCCACACTTTCTCTGAACACCTGGGCTATTGCTCAGGGGAGCACAAAGCCAAAACTGTCACATTTCCAGACATGGTCTTATTGCTGTCACTATGACAGGATTGTTGACAAATGCCAGCAGTCATCTCGGCATCTTGGGAAATGTCTGCCATGATTGTGTCAACAGCCTGACAGAAATTGTTAATGTTTAAACTTCTTCCACTGACAGAATCCTGTCTTGCTGACAATATTTGTCATATGAAACTCAATCTTTGTCAAACTTGCTTAAAAATTAACACTTCCCCAATTTCTTTTTTTCCCCCTAGTTTACTGCCTAGCAGTGCAAAATTTTAGCAGTAAGATTTCAACAAGGTAATGTTACACAGTAGTTTAGGTCCACATTCCATTTAAATCCTCCATCCCATTACTAACTTGTGGCTACCTTGTCATTTTGACCTTTACCACCAGAATATATATATATTCTGCTTTACGTGTCATGCTATAAGGATATATATATAAGGATATATATATATCCTTATTTGCTAAAATAAGTAGACTTCTTAATAGGCTTTTTAATTTCAAATTTTATTTGTTATTATAGCTATATATATTAATTAATAAACTTTATTTTTAAAAGCTGTTTTAGGTACAAACTTGTGAATTATTCAAGAGTTACAAAATACTATTTCTCAGTATTAAATGTGCAAAATCAATTAAATCTTGAAAAAATTTAACTTATGTAAAAATTATTTGCACATTTGTAAATATACATAAACTAATTCCTTTACTTTACATTTAAAATTTTTATTTTATTATTTTCAACTTTAACTAAAAATGTCAATCTGACAGGTTAAACAGTATCTTTTGCAGGAACTCAGTAAGGAATTGTTTTGGAGTTTGTTTTTTGAACATGTGATTTCATCAAACCTGGACTACAGGGAAATCCTGAATTTCCTAATTCTCACAAATCTATTCGGAAATATTTATGTGAGTATAAAATATATTAGTTTTTTAAAAAAGGAATATCCATTAAGATCCACAGGTGGCTGATTTTGAAAAATATTTTTGGTGAGACACAATATTCAGATTGCTAGAAGGCAGTTAAATCATATCTGGCTGTACTAGAAATACCCAGTCACCCTTAGGATGCTGTATTTCTTAAAAATGGTGTAGGAAAGGGCCATTGGTTACCTGAATATAGTATCCATCTGTCCCTGACAGAATAATTTTTGTCAGACTAAGAGTGGCAACTTGCTAATAATGACATAACTATTGTTAGTTTGTATTATTATTAGATGGTGTATCATAACCCACAAATATGGTGTATACTTATATCAATAGAGATGTATTCAAATAATTTATTAGTAGAATAGCAATCTCCTAGAAGTAAAATGTGTCTAGAAGTACCATATACCTGAACTGCTACCAAATATAATTTCTAGTTACTCTCTATATAGAGAATGGACAAGGTATTGCCTCATTTGCTAAAATAAGTAGACTTCTTAATATGCTTTTTAATTTTAATTTTTACCTGTTATAGCTATATATGTTAATTTTAAAAACTTTGTTTTTTTAAAGTTCTTTTAGGTTCAGAGCAAAATTGAGCGGTAGGTACAGAGAGTTCTCATATACCCTCTGTTCTCACCCAGGCAAAATCTCCCTCCACTATCACTATCCCACACTGATGAACCTTCATTGACACATCATTATTTTTTTATATCTTTTTATTCAAACATTATAAGTATCTCTCCAACAGTACAATGTGATGTCTTAGACCAGAAGTTGGCAAATTTCTTATGCAATGAAACAAATAATAAATATTTTAAGTTTTTTTCTATATCATAGCTATTGAACTCTGCCATTGCAAAAGCAGTATATGTAATACATTTTAAAATATGGGCATATGAGTGAAATCATGATTCTTGTCCTTTTCCATTCTGACTTACTTCGCTCAGCATGATCATCTCAAGATCGATCCATGTTGTCCCAAATGGCAGTATTTCATCTTTTCTTATTCCATTGTGTATATGTACCACATCTTTAGCCAATGATCCATCAAAGGACACTTCAGTTGTTTCCTTGTCTTGGCCACCATTGATAATCGTGCATTGAACATAGAGGTACTTATATCTTTACAAATAAATGTTTTCAATTTTTTTGAGAAAAGGACAAGAATTATATGATTTCACTCATATGTGGGATACAAAACAGAAAGCAACAAATAAGTGAACAAAACAATAAGTCATTAACACAGACAATAGTATGGTGATTACAAGATAAGAAGGGGGTAGAGGGATACTGAAGAGGGTAAAGTGGGTCAAATACATATATGGTGACAGAAGGAGACTAAATTTTGGGTGATGAGCACACAATGCAATATACACATGATGTATTACAGTATTGTACACTTGAAACTTATGTAATCTTACTAACCAATGTCACCCCAATAAATTTAATTTAAAAATATGGTCATACCTCTATTCCAAAAAAAACTTTAGTTATGAAAGCAAGCAGTGAACGAGATTTGACCTGCAGGGTATAGTTTGTTGATTCCTGTTTTAGATCATGAGCTAAGTAATTAAATCCCAATTTCAAATTTCAGCTCTACTGTACATTAGCGGTGTGATGCTGAGCATATTTCCCCTGTATCACTTTGTTATTTCAGTTATTCCTCAAAATTACCTTTAGAAATGTGTTTGTCTCTTGATATTGATAGCTCATAGAGGTCAAGCCATGTCCCCAGAGCTCCCAGATAATGAAAAACAAACCTGGGATTCTAATTTCTGAATTCTTAGCTTTCTGCTTTTCTCAATTGCGATATGTTATCTGTAATTCTTCTCATTTACTTCTAAAATAAAATTCTAGGTCAAATTTGGAACCTTAGAGGACAGTGAGGGATTAGAAAGATATGGGTGAGGGCAGGATCAATGATTTAGGGAGAAATGTACTTTTAAACCATCAGAATTGCTTCTTGTGTTGACAACACAGGGTTCTCTGCCTTCACCTTCACTAATATTGATCACTTCCTACAATTGGTCTTTGCAATCAGGGACAGAGTACAAAGAGAGAAGAGAAAATGTGCCTCCTAAATGGTAAATATTTAAGAATGGTTCTCTCAAAAATTCAATGATGGTTGATTCTATGTGTTAATTTGACCAGGCCATGAAGTGCCCCAATGTTTGTTTAAATATTAATTTTCTGTGTGTCTGTGAGGTTGTTTCTGTATGAGATTAACATTTGAATCAGTAGACTAAGTAAAGCAGAATGCCCTCTCCAGTATTGGTGGATATTGTCTAACCTATTAAAGGCCTGAATAGAACAAAAAGGGAGAAGGGAGAATTTGCTCTCTTTCTGCCTGTTTCTGAGCTGAGCAATAGGTCTTCTCTTGCACTTGGGCTAGAATTTACACCATTGGCTTTTCTGGTTTTCAAACCTTTGAACTTGAACTGGAACTACATCACCAGCTCTTCAGCTTGCAGACTAAGTCTGTGGTACTTCTCAGCCTCCATAATCATATGAGCCAATTTCTTATAATAAAACTATATATTATAAGTAATAACAATAATAAAAAATAATAATATAAATAAAATATTTTATTGGTTCTGTTCCACTGGAGAAACCTGGCTAATATAGCATTATCTTAACTCCCTGTCTAAGTAAATCATGACTAAAATTTCCCCCAGTTTGGGCCATGTGGACTTTCTTAATCTCATGGAATTGTATACCCAGCATCATTCTCTGGCTCAGTGTAGAAAGTGTAGCATCACTCCCTGTTGAACACAGACTTAGCCAGACTCTGTAAGAAGTGTTACATCAAGAACCTGCAGCCAAGGGATCCATCTGTATAAGTGGAAGGGGCATCCCTAGATAATGTTAACTTGATTTACCTTCTTCCTCTTTGACTATTCAAAAGCACTCAATTCAATTCAAATTCATAAGTATGAACAGAACATCTACCATGTTTCCCCAAAAATAAGACCTAGCGGACAATCAGCTCTAATGTGTCTTCTGGAGCAAAAATTAATATAAGACCCAGTCTTATTTTCTGCTTTTTTAATAGAAGACCAGGTATGATATGATATGATATGAAATGATATGATATAATATAATATAATATGACACCAGGTCTTATTTTAATATAATACCTGGTCTTATATAATATAATATAAGACCAAGTCTTATATTAATTTTTGCTCCAAAAGATGCATTAGAGCTGATTGTTCAGCTAGGTCTTATTTTGGGGGCAACAGGGTATTTTGTTTTAGGTTAAGGGGCATAGAAGATTCAAAGAAATATAAATCCTGATCACTGAGTACTTGGAGACCATAATACAAAATTCTGAAACAACCTATGAATAGTATGATAACATGTTTAAAAAATCAATTAAGGGAGCATTTTGTTTAGCATTAGATAGATAGGCATGTTTTTAGTATTTACGGAATACTGCAAATTCTCCAGATATAGTCATGAGCTAGGTAAAGTGGAGTGAAATATCTCTCATTCTTTCTTTCTGTTTCCCAAACTTAAACTTTCCTGGGTCCAAGAAGGCCAGTTAGCAGACTCAGGTTAGTTTTGAAGATGCTGTATTAGGACAGGGAAGGAATTATAGGTTGAATTGTGCCCTTCAAAAAGATATATTGAAGTTCTTACCCCTAGTACCCTAGAATGCAACCGATTTGGACACAGTGTCATTGCAGATATAGTTAGTTAAGATGAAGTCATCTTCGAGTAAAGTGACCCGTTAATCCAATATTACTGGTACCCTTCTAAGAAGAGACACGGGAAGACAGCCACTCAACAATGGAGGCAGAGATTTGACTGATGCATCTGAAAGCCAAAGAAGTGTAAGGATTGCTGATTAACAAAACAAAACAAAACAAAACAAAAGAATCCTAGAAGAGGCAAGGAAATGTTCTCCCCTACAGTTTTCAGAGGAAGCATGACCCACATAACATCTTGGTTTCAAACTTCTGGCTTCCAGAATTGTGAGGCAATAACTTTTGTTGTATTAATTAAGTTACACAGTTTTTAGAACTTTGCCACAGCAGCCCTAGGAAACCAATGCATTAAGATATAGGAGTAACAGGCCTAGTTTAATCCATAAACATGGATTAAAAGCTCAACTCCATCATATCCTCTTATAGTGTTTATTTCCACATCTGCACAATAAGAATTCCTCCCACTAAGGACCTTCCTCAGATTTATGCTGGAGGATAGTATCAACACACAGCCAATGCTAATATGCTCACCATATGCCCTGGTGTCTTGACTAGACCTTGATTGGCAATCAGAGCTACTGCAGGGGTTGAACAGAATTCCAACCTCCTTCAGAACATGTCCATGAGTATCCAAAAAACACAGTGGCCAATGTGAAGGTGGTGATAATCATGTTTTCAACTTGCTCATTATTTTCCAAGACAATGAGATATGAAGTTGTTCTCCCTAGGCACATTATCCTTTGAAGATCGTGAGTTTGGAGTCACTTACATGTGACTATATTATTTTCCCAATCTAAACCAAAGACACATGTTTATAAAGTATAAATGGACCTATGGTGACAATGGAGCTGACTATCTGGAATCAGAACTGTTAGGTACTTTTGGAGTTCATGGCACTGAATAGATGGACTTGTGATCTGGACATTAATAGATCACATAGAAACTCAGGAAAAGTATTTGTTCTCTGTATAGACTATAAATGTTGAAATTCCAAAAGAGCCCAATTTGTGTAGGCTACACAGGCTTTTATTCCAGATCAATGAGGTTATGTTTCCATAGGCCAGCTGCAGAAACAGGAGATTAACTACTATCCATACCTTCTTTGGTCAATGAGTTTTATCTCTGCTCCACTTTTTTCAACCACTTATTTTCAAAGTGTGTCTTAACTAGTCATTATTTTAATATGTCTACTTGAGGCACAGTCCTACAATATGTCTATAGGAATAATTAAACATCTTTTATATATACTCGTGTATATCACAGACACTGAAAGATGTTTTATAAACACAGAATATTGTTTTATACAGACAAGGTCAAACTATAAGGGAAATAACAGGAATAAGACCAGGAGGCTTCCATGAAAAGTAGAATACTGAACTTTCTTTCAAACCTCATAGAAAAGCTACTTGAATCTACAAAGCCATCTGATATTAGTGCAAAGAAGAGAGTTGAAAAAAATCTACTCCCTCTGAGAGGCCAAAAAGAGAACAGAGAACACAATTACATTTAAAGGATCTGCAAATGTCAAAACTGGATTTAGATTCCTCTGTAGTAATGGACACTGATAGATACTTTTTTTGCAGGCTATAATTATTTCATAATTAAAAGTATTGCTGGATGTAAGATAACTGTGTGATGCAGGGTTTGGAAAAAGAATGGAAGTACTGAGTTAATAAGGTGACAAGTGAAGGTTAATAAATTATTATTCAGTTTTTTAGATAATTGGCATCATTTGGGAGTAGGAAAAAAAAGATTGAAGCTGGAAAGAGATGAACGAGTATAGTAGAACACTTTAACAAATGATCCATTTAACACCAATTATTATGCTATTTTGCCATTACTCCTAGGTTTGTTAACTATCTTGATATCCTTTGGGAAAAGGATATAATGACACAATGAGATTAATTATAATAAATTCAAAACAAGCACTTTTGAAGCTAAACCTCACTTACTACTAGGGCTTATTTTAAATAAACCTATCAATTTGTGGTTCATGGTTAGATAAACCTTGGCAAAGTTTCACATTTCTGTGAGAGCCCTACTTCTTTTTGCCCTTCTAATGTATACTGGACTGAAAATTTAAATGTTAACTTGTTTTTAATATGCAGCCCTCTTTATTCCAAAAAGGATTTGATTTGTATTCTTTATCATTGCTGGTGTAAGTGACCCCTTCAACCAAGAATAGTGATAGCATGAATTTTGTTTTAATATTTTGCTAATGGCTACATCCATATTCAAATGAATTGTGAAAATCCTAGCTCTTGGATTATCCAGCCCCTCTCCCCCAAAATAGGAGAATTTAAAAAATTTTAAATATAGGACATCATTATTGAATCTTTCCTAATTAATCCTCTTACTTTCAACTAGATTAAGCTAGATTTTTTAGTAAATTATACATCAGCTTTCTAAAATCCTGGCAGTGGAAGCTCCTGACACAATCTTATCAGCGTGGGGGAGGCTATAGAGATTAGGCACAGGCCAAATATATACTTTTCCACTTCATTCCAAGGTAGAGTTCAGGCAGCAAATCAGCATAATTGTTTTGCATAACAATGGAGGGTCTGTCCTTGAATACACAATGCCTGCTTTTAAGACTTGGAGGAGCTGTATTTGAAGGGGCATAGAGAAAGGAAGCTGGAAATCCCCATCAACTGAAGAGGTGTGTACAAATGTATTGTGTTCAATCTCTACCCCGCTAAATTCTACAGTATTATAGGATGGGCGTATCTTCTGACACTAGGAAGATGTGATTGTTTGAGGTAAACTTTTATTGGGCTCTGGATTTCATGGAAAATCAGAGTCCTTAGCAACCCCTATAGCTACTTCTCCACTCCTTTCATTGGCTCATTTATAAGTATCTGGAACAGACTGTTCAGCACAGAGTGTGAAGTTACATTAATTTTCACTTCATTCTGTGAACTTGGCCTCCCCAAGACTCTGATGACTCTATTCCCAGGAAAGTGTCAGTCAAAAGGTAGGAAGGGCTTGAACTCTGCACAGAGTCTGGCATATAATACAGAGTGTGACAAAAAAAATGTATACACATTTTAAGAAAGGAAAAAACTGTGTTAAAATTTTAATAATATATACCAATAACAAAAGATGAGCACAAGTCATATGTATACAGCTTTTTGGCACCCTAGTAGATATTAAATAAGTACCTATGAATTATGGATAAAATGACAGTTCCAAAAAGAAAATCTTCAAAGTCCATTACAATAGGTTGCTAGAGGAGGTTCCCTGTTCCATAAAGATGTTTTCTGTTTGAATGCTCTTTAGGCAGCTTTTGTTGTTGTTGATATTGATTTGTTTGAACTGCTTTCCTCCTTTAAATTAGGATTAGGAATTCTTTAAGAACAGCAATTATTCTATACACTTTCTATATGATCCGTTGGATTTATAACAGTGCTCTCTGAATAGCAGTATCTAAATAAAACTTAGAAGAGGACGATTGCGCTGCTCTGAATGTTTGTGTCCTCCAAAATTCATAGGTTGAAATCCTAATGCCCAATGAGATGTGATTAGGAAAGTGGGGGTTTAGGGAGGTCATGAATAGAATTAGTGCTTTTATGAAAGAAAGAGACCCCCACGGAGCTCCATAAGCCCTTCTGCATTCGAGGACACAGCAGGAAGTATCTTTGACCCTGAAGAGAGGCCTCAGGTGACCTTGCTGGCCCCCTGATTTTGCACTTGCAGCCTCCCAAACTGTGAGAAATAAATTTCTGTCGTTTATAAACTACCCGGTCTGTATTTTGTTATAGCAGCCTGAATGGCCTAAGTCAGTGATCACAGAGCTAATGTTTGAGTGTTTTCTGTCTGCTGGACAGAAAATGCGATGAGGATGATCATGACAGGATGGCAGAGACTGGGACAAACTGCAGGAATAAGTGTGATGATGGTTTATTATTTCACCATGGATATACTCACATTTAAGCTGCGAGAAGTGTTATGGATGGAAAATAGATGCTCTCCACCCCCACCCAGTGCAATATCAACTAACTACCAGCTAGATTTCCATCGACCTTTTTCTTCCTTTAGGTAAATCCAAAATCTCACTATTTACTTCAAACATCCGGATTCTATCCCTTTCAGGTTCTGCACGTTGCTATAAGGTTTCAACAACTTCCCAGTGTCAACAGGGCATCGTTTATTTCGCCACTGTAGATTTTCTCTGTCTCTCTCTAGAAATTTTATAAAGAAAACATAGTCGACTTAAGAGTTCCACGAAGAAATAAAAACTAATAAAAAGAACAAAGAGAGAAGCTAATCAAAATGCTGCATATCTATAGCAAAGGGTAATGTTCCTTTAAAAGAATGCCATTCAGTTAAGTTTGTCAAAACTAGCTTCTCCACTTTGACATGTAGGTTTTGGTATAACACACGTCGGTCTCACCACTCCATTCCAGGAATGACTTTCAAACACACAGCAGATGGTAATCAAAACTGACTGGAGGCTTTTGAAGATATATGTTACGATTAACCAAACGTGGACTGCACAATTCAGAAATTAAGAAAGTCAGGGACTCTTGAAGAAGCTGATGATAATTTGGAGTGTTAAGATCAGGTGGCAATATAAGCCACTTCAAGAACAGCATGGAATGTGACAAGACGCGTGGTTGGGCGATAGAAGTCGTTATCGAAGTTATGTATGAATAACACTTTCTGACTTCTCACGTTAACCCTGTGACATATCAACATAAATCTAAAATATTATAATGTCTGGCTACGTACTTCTGACAGCTCCCAAACATTCACATCCATGAAGGGCATTTGCAACTCCTGAGTGTGTGTGCAGTGGAGGGGTGGATACGGTGAACCCCTCTCACACTCCAGATGGCTGCCAAATCTCCTCTTTGTTATCAGCCTGTGAATTAATGACAGGCATCAATCACCTAGCTCTTACAGAACTTTGACAACAATGGTTGCTTGTTAATTTTCTGTTTAGTTATTCTCCCCACACTGACTTTCCTGCAACACTCAGAAGAGTAAACTGGATAGGGCACCGGAGAAATGAAAATAAATGAAGCATCTTCATTAGCATAAGTCTTGATTCCAACTCCTGCAATTTCAACTAGGAACTCATGAAACAAAGGTGTATGTTTTTTTTTATGTTTTTTTATTGTATTATTTTATTTTAAATTATACTCCTTATTCTTGAAAATCAAGGAGAAAATATTTGGCAATTTGCTTCTATACTATTATTTGAGATGTAAGAACTTTTTCAATTTTAATCCCTCCATTAGTTTACTCATTTCTTCTCTCCCAGGTCGATTGTTGTAAAATGTGGCTGGGGTCCAACATCAGGCCTCATGAATAAATATTAGACCAATAATTAATGATGCTTATTGGAGGAGTATTAAGTGTCATGTACTTTTCTAAATGCTTTGCAGTTACTGACTCATTTAATCCTAACACCAATCCTACAAATTAAGCATCAATATTTTTATCCCCATTTTACAGATAAGGAAACCAAAGCACAAAAAAGGTCTGAGACCACATAGCTATACAAATTGCAAAGGTAGATATAACAAGGTCAATTTGTCTCCTCCACTGAAGTCTTCTAACTACCATGCTTTACTGCAACTCCCTTACCAGCCTGCACTTGCCCCAAGAAGCACACCTGCAAAGTCCCTGAAATCAACATTCTGTACTGTTGTGTCATGATTTATTATTGAACTCACAGCAGGTAACAAGGACTTTTGCAGAACTGTGTTTGAGAGTAAGGGGAGAGAGGGCACTGTGGTGTCAAAGCACATACTGAACTAGGCCTGGTCCCAAATCATCCCCGGCTGCTGAGGAGACTAGAACAAATTATTTTTCCAGTCTGGACTCTAGTTGTTTTTCATCTATGAAAAAAACAGATTGAATAGATTATTTCTATGGTTATCTGTAACTCTAATATTCATATATCATGGTATTTTAAAGTAGAGTTAATTATAATCATCTTAATTCTTTTCTAGGCCTTCACTGCGAGGTGATTTCCTGAGAGATGTCATCTGGAACACTTTATATAAAGCAGGTATCATTTTACATGTCATACCAGTCTTTGCTGATGGTAGATGTGTGTTTATTTCTTTGTTTTATTATCTGTCTCACCTGCTAGACTGTATGGTCCATGAGGCTGGAGACTGGGACTGTTTTATTTACCATTTTAGACTTAATATCAAGCACAGTGTATCACATATACTGGACACACACAAATTATTTATCTCATTTATTTAGAATTGCCATGGAAGAAATTGTGTCACCTTACTGGGTATTATTTTAGATGATAATAATGCCAACTTATTAGTGAGTACTATATCACTGATAAAGAATTGTTCCAGTCATTAGCTTCATAACAGCTATATTAATAGCTAAGCTGTTCTTTCAGTCTGAAAATTATCTGCTATTGTCTTTTATTAATGTGTAAATAGCTTAAAAAACTGACACTTTTTTTATTTTCTTCTTTCTTTTATTTTTTGTTTAATTCTGTGATACCATGTTAAGCATCTATAATTTAACTATTATCTATATGATGGATTGAAAAAAAAAAAAAAAAAAAAAAGCCTCTACAGTACTGTATAGCTTTTCCAAAAAGAGGTTGAATCTGTTTTCTCACTCCTTGAATCTAGAGGGAGTGGGAGGCTTAAGATTTGTTTTAACCAACAGAACCTAGCAATGATGAGATTATGCCAGTTGTAAGCACAGACCATAAGAGGCCTTGCAGCTTCCTTTCTACGTACGTTTGGAAAAAATGCCACCATGTTAATAAGTCCATGTAAGCCTACTGGATGGCAAAAGACAAGTGGCCCAATCACCCTTGTTGCCCCAGGTGATTGCCAGCCAACTGCCACATATGTGAGTAAGGCCTTCTGGGACTAGTGGAACCTAGAAAATGTACCAGCTCTCTACAGACACATGAACTAACCCAGTCAAGGTTGGTTAAGTCTGGCCAGATCAGAAGAACCGCCTAGCAGAATCGTGAGCTAAATAAGTGGTGGTTGTTTGAAGCCATTATATTTTAAGGTGGTTTGTTATACAGCAAAAATTAACAGGTAAACTCTAATACAATGATATTCTGAGATCTTGCTATGATATTTTGGTCATTTATCTCAGTTGAAAAGGGGCAAGACCTCTACACTATTTTTAATTCCTGAGACTGTATTCTGTAGATTTTCTTTTGTTTTCACTGAAGTTAATGTGAGATTATGGTCTCTTTCCAGAAGACGAATCTTTTCCACATTTTTAAATTGCATTTTTAATAGGTAAATGCAATGATATATTTAGATGATAATAATGCCAACTTACTAGTGAATACTATATCACTGATAAAGAATTGTTACAGTCACTAGCTTTGTTGTAATGATATATTTTGTAAAATAAAAATATCTTTTAAGAGTCTTTCAAAGAATCCCTTATAATTAAGTTTGATTTTTAAGTAGATAGCTTTTGTGGCTACCTTTTGTATGACTGCAGTTGTTTGCCTGCATTTGCTTTCTTCCAGGCTCTTGTTTTTATTCAGTATACTTGAGGTCACATGAAAAACGACATTTGGGTAAGTGAAATATTGCCTTAATTGGTGTCAGATTCTCTGTACCCAGATTTCATCAAACTGTTTTCTTTTACACCATTCACTTCAAGCTCCCATGGGTAAAAGTACAGCATAAACTGCATTTTGTTTACCCTTTGGATAAAGAACCTTACTAAATGATTTTGCTCTAGCTTGGAAGGAATTATTTTACAAAGTATTACCTGTAAGACTTGTAAGTAAAAGGGAGCAATGAATAAGACTAGAGAAATAATTGTGTGTATAGATGCTTAGACTATAAAAATCTATAACCAAAGTAAATAAAAAATGATTGGATGAATGAACAGGTCTTCAAGAATAGATATTAACTATGATGCCTTTTTTCTCCAATGCCTGGTACTTCTCCTGACGTGAGCATTTTGTTCACATTATAGCCTAAATCAGGTGCTAAGATGCTCTGGTAATGTCATCTATGTTACATAACATTTTAAATGCAAGTCTCAGCAGGCTCACAGCTTTTCAAATTCTCTGACAGATAGTTATGTTGACACGAGACTGCGTGATCAACCCAAGAAAGTGTCAGGAAGTCTATTAATACCTGGGGAAAGCATTCATAAGGGAACATAGTAGGTCAGGAAGAGATTCCTAAAGTAAGAAACTGCCCAAGAATAGACTGAATTTGATTTGGTCAAAACTGAAGGAAAAGTTTGAAAGAAGAGGGGAAAGGGTTGGATAGTAAAGACTACCACAGGCATAGTTTTTGTTTGAGAAGTTGACTAAAGAAGGAATAAATTAAACTGACTAAATAAATAGTGATTCTATTTGTAAGTCTTCAGAGAGGAAAATTATTATTGTGGGAGTGCGGGGGGGTGGGGTGGAGTGGGAGTGTGGGGAATAGATGTAGCCAGAGGTAATAATACGATGGATGAGCATACAGAGAAGTGAGTAATTGTTAGCTAAATACGCTTTGGCCATAACTGTGTTTAGAACTTAAAACATTTTCACTTCCTCCTAATGATATACAATATTATTTATTTTTCTCTCAATTTGGGTGTCGTTTGCAATCATTATTGTAGGGAAGTCCCTCATCTCATAAGGCTGTCATAGCATAAGGTAGTAAATATAATTGAATATGGAAAATAT
Organism: Rhinolophus sinicus; assembly: GCF_057876585.1. Taxonomy (NCBI): domain Eukaryota; kingdom Metazoa; phylum Chordata; class Mammalia; order Chiroptera; family Rhinolophidae; genus Rhinolophus; species Rhinolophus sinicus. Next base: position 89,925,014 of record NC_142502.1, read on the forward strand.
AAGCTGGCAAAGAAATTTTGTAATAATCATGGCAGAAATAATTGTGTATATGGATACTTAGACTCCAAAAAAAAGAAAAAGAAAAAAAAGAAAAAAACAAAGTAGATCGCTCCCTCATAAAGGAGAAAACCAAATCAATAATGCAGAGACATCACCACAGTGATCCCTTGGTCCAGGTGACACATCATCATATTCCTGACTGTACTGTAAGCCCTCAGTGAGGAAGGCAATGGGTAATGTGTTCATCATCTACTGAATGTTACATTTTTCTGTTGCTGGATTTTGTGAGGTCTTCTCTCAATCCATCCGTCACAAACAAAAGCTGGAGAGATGGATGCTTTCTGTTAAAAAAAAAAAAAAAAATTAAAATCTATTTATCGCTCTAGGCATTGTTTACTTTGTTGTTTTGTCTCTCTTGTTTTGGTGGTTCATAGTTAGTGGTTTCTCCGTCAAAGCTGTGACTGAAAATAATGATGCACCTGGAAAAAGGAAAAGCTATCTGGATATGACTGTAGTTCATGTTTTTGATGCTGTACTTGATGATAACTTATTTTTTTTTATTGTAACTCCTGGGAGTGGAGACGCACATAATGGGGCTTGGTGATAACTATTGCATTCAGTGTTGTCTTTGACATTGCTTTGAAGTTGTTGTAAATATTGTTCCTGTTTTTGAAAAAGGCATATCAGCCATAGACAGACTTAATGAAGGCCACACAATAGGTAAACTGAGATGTGTGACTCACTGTAATTTCAATGCCGTGTCTGGATTCGAGGTTGTTGAATGGGAAGTTTACATTTTTTTGTTACTTTGCAGTCATTAAGAGGTGACCTCACCAGATTTGGGGCTGCGGTGCACCGATGTTCTTAAGGGTTTCTACCTGAGTCTAAAAATCCACTTTGTAAATACATTTATTGTTGACCTTAAAATTAAATATTGAGCTTTATGGAAGAATCAGTGATGAGCTAAAAATTAAATCTGGATGTAATTATAATCTAGCTATACATGCATTTCAAAGACACATATATATGATATCATTTATATAAAATACAAAATTATCATTGTGTTCTTCCTGTGGTACAAAACTAGTCATACCGTAACCTGTGGAAACCTTCATTCTTTCAAGTATTACCATGTCTGTTTTCCTTCATGTTGTTTATGTGCTTCAAATTATTTATCCTTTTTCACAGTCTCCACCATTCCTACAGAACATGCTTTCCATCCCCCTGTACCATCATAGGTATTTTTTTTCTTTGAAAATAGAGACAGACCTTTATAGATTTCATATATAAATTAGTTCACACAGTATTTGTGTTTGTGAGTCTGGTTTCATGTACCAGAGAGTAGAATGTTGGTTACCAGGGGCTAGAGGGCGGGGGAAATGGGAAGATATTGGTCAAAGGGTACAATGTTTCAGTTATAAGATGAAAAGTTCTGAGGATCTAACGTACAGCATAGTGATTGTAGTTAATACTGTGTTATATGTTTGACACTTGCTAAGAGAGTAGATCATAAGTGTTCTCACCACACAAAAAAAGGTAACTATGTGAGGTGATGGATGTGTTAATTAACTTGATTGTGGTAATCATTTCATAATGTATACATGTATTAAATCATCATGTACACCTTAAAAATTATGTTGTACAACCTAAATATATATTTTTCGTTAATCATTATTCAATACAGCCAGAACTTTAAAATAAAAGTATATGCAGTTTCATTTCTTCAAAGAAAACTTAAATGTTTCTGTTTATCTTTAGTCTTAATACATGTTTCCTTAGTACTCTGTACGTATATGGTATAAATCATTCACATATTTACACATGTCCTACTTGTTTCATGTATAACAGATCAGCAAAATTGCATAGTAAGAAAAGTGTGTCTTCTAAGTGCTTACCGCCCCTTTTGATGCCTCTTTCAAATACCTCCTTCTCTCTCTATTTTCTCTCATTCCTTTTAGGTTTCTTAAAATAAGAAATAAACTATTCAATTCAACTGACATTAGTAAAGGTCTATCATATTTTCAGATAAATCACAAACACTTCAAAGTTAATTAATTCATTACTTCTTACAGGATGGAAACTTGAAACAAGGGTGAAATGACTATAATCCAGAATTTCACATTAAATAAAGCAAAACAGAAAACAGCCACTTCCATTCAGGTATTCTTCTTACCTTTACAAGGCTAGTTGTCATTCTTAACCCCATCTCACATGCCATTCCCAAATCTTCCAGTGTTTTCTCATGTTTTCTGTTCCAGAATACCTGTACCCCTTATCCATACTTGTTGAAAGCCCATAAAACTGTATTTACAAAAGCTGGTGACATGCCTTCAGACCATAGTATGCCAACATGATTTTTAAAAATATTTTGCTAAAAACTTTCTGGGGAAAAAAAAAAATTATTTATCTCGATTTCTGAATTACTTGGCACCACCTTAAATTTTGCATTTAAGAAGAATGCCTCGATCTAGCCCTGGTCCTGCTATTTATCCTTTAATGTTTCCTATAGTAAATCTTACCTGACATCTTATAGAGAATTAATGTTTCTCCTAAATCTCAGGCCATACTTTAAAAAACATGTTTGGCATATTACAGAATGATTATTTGATTATTTATCTACATTCCTTGCTGTACAGAAAGAAAAAAAAAAAAAGTTCTCATATATTTCTGAATGCAAAAATATAGCACATTCCTTAGGCCACAATTTGAGCTTAATATATTTGCTAAGTGAATGAATGAAGGCCCAAATCAAGGGGAAAGATACTCTATAAGGTAGGGTGTGTTTCTTGGTGCCTTTAACATACAATTGAAGCGACTCCTTAATTTACATTTCAATAAAGCTTTTCTCAGAGCCATTCATCCATGAATTAAAGGTATTTTAAACAATTGTAAGGCAAAAAATATCTCTTTTATTATTTGTTTTGTTTTGTTTTACACAATATACACCAAAGACACTTACGGGGTTGGATTAGGCATAAAAACTGTGAAACAGTGACACCTAATGGGACAGATATCAATCATTTAGAATCCCAATTATTTCAGGAAATTTGGTGGTGAGAGTAAGAGATCCTTAGAGGACAGGATCCATATTCATTGTCGCCTCTCGAGTATGTAAAATATGGTATATGGGCAACCAAGTTTTGATAAAGAAATAAATGAATGATGTATACATGAATGAACTATAAATGAAATATCAAACATTCTGAATAATGGAAGTTTCTTATAGATATTACTCATCCATAAATTTTTTTTTCTTGTTTTATTTCCTTGTTTTTGTTTGTCTAATACCCTTGCTGCCATATTTATAAAATAAGCATTTTAATAAAGATAAATTTTCCTCTTAAGTATAGAGGAATTTAAATCCTCCTGTGGCCACATTTAAAATATAGTCAAAAGTCCATATACAGGTATTTTACTATTTTTACAGGGACTTTCACTCCCCCTCCACCCCACTTTCTCTCACACTTACCAGCACACAAACGGGCTACAACATCATAACATTCTTTGATATTTGAATTTTAATAGAGGAAAATGATTTTCTTAATGCCCTTCCCAATATGTAGTCATTACATACATATAGATAGAACACTATGAACTATGTTACTAAAATTTGTAACCAGTTGCAGAATAATGTTTTATTGCTGATACTACAAAAGATTTTAATGTCAATCCAAGATATTCTTTCTTAACTCCCAAGTAAAGCCAGGAGGTACAAAGGTAAGCTATGTTAAAAATATGGTAGCTAGAGGGGAAGAGGGGAAAGGGTAGAAGGAGGGTTTGGAATTGACACAACATTCTGAGTCTCCAAAATTATTCTAATGTCATTCAGTTTTAATTCAGGGTGAAGATTTGGGTCAGTTGCTCATTAATCCTATCTGGCTTCGCTTCCAGGCTACTATTATTAACTCCTTTATTCAGATGTTATTCAAATGAGTTTCTCTATTAAAAGAAGCAAACCAATGCAGGCAAAACATATTGTTAGTAAATCTTTCCCAGTTTGGCAACACATTAATGATAGATCTGGCATTCTCAGTGTCAAAAACTCTATCGGCATCTGTTACAACAGAATCAAGATAAAATGAGTGAAATGAAAACAAATGGAGGCAGGGGTGGGGAGGGGGGGCAGTGCTGTAACGTACTTGAAATGCACTATAGATTCTTTGTCCTTAAAGACTCTCTTGTGTTTCATCAAACTGATCAAGAATTTGGTACCACATCATGTAGGTTACTTTCCTGTGGTAACACAAATGTATAAACAGGTAGTTGTATGGAAAACCTGGGGGTAGACAGGGGCTGTCAGTGTAAAGTATCTGAAAAAGTATGCTTGATGGACTCCTATTTTTTTTTTTTTTTTTTTTTTTTTTGACCATTTTGCTTCCACTTATACCCCTCCCACTAGGCATGTGCTCTCCTCTTCTACACCTAGATGTCTAAGAGATCCAACAAGCATTAAACTGGATGGTAACTTTACTTCTCTCAGCTAAAGTTCACTTGCTCTAAATCCCATTCCAGAAAAATTGGGGAAATATCAATTTGTGAGGCAGTTAGAAAATAAATGTGAACAGATATTTTAATAACTCTCAAAATGTGTCCTCCCCTAAATGCATGGTAACTACTAGGTTACAGATAATTGAGGCCCAGTGAAATTAAATACCCTGACTAAGGACGTAGAGTTAGTGAAGGATGTGAGGCTGTGATGGGAGAGATCCGAGGTGCAGCACGAGGGACCCAGAAATGCTAATTACAGTACACAGCCCAAAGAGCTTCAAATAGCCAAACATCTCTATTCTCAGGTTCTCACATCTACATGTTTCCAGGTCTGTTATCAGCCTCTGGGTAATGTATTCTGATGTCTCCAAGACACCTGTTTCCATGTCCCAGTCAAAAATCATGCACCCTATGACCAAAATGACCCTCTATCTAGATCTCCTGCCCCTGTGTTCTCCTTAATTCCATGACTGGCACTGTCACCCACTCAGTTACCCAAGCCAAAATACTGGCAGTACAAGAACTCCTCTCTCCCCCCCACCCCCGGTATTTTTCTCTAACCCCAGACCCACTACCTTAATTCAGAGCACCATTTTCTCTCACTAAAATGACAGCAGTCACATAACTGATCTTCTACTCAATATCACGCATTCTAACAATGTCATCACAATTGTCTCTAGCAAGTGCAAATGTTCATGTTAATCCTACTCTTGAAACTCTGCAATGGCTCCCACTGGCCCATGAGTTCAAGTTCAAAGTTTAAAACATAGCTGCCAGGCTTCTGCATGATTTTGCATGGGCCTAACTCTTCAGTAACCACTCCTTTGTGTTCCCTGATGCAGTCACACTGAAATAACTTGCAGTTCTCCCCAGAACACACTGCAGTCTCTCAGCTCCATGAATTCACACGTGCTGTTCCTTCTGCCTAAGATAGTTCTTTCCTGTGGTGGTGTTCCTGGATGCATAGGCTTGCATTAGGTAATTCAGGGAAATAGTTCAGCTTTTATATATAATTTGGTTATATATGCGTGTATATGTATGTACACATATACAGACATATACTGAGGGTGCCAAACAAATGCCAAAAAAAATGTATACAGGTGGCTACTTGGTCAACGTCGCTCAAGCAGTAGTTTGCCATCATCAGAAGTGTCTCGACACTGATGGTAACCACCTTGAGCACCTCTTGTAATTACAGAAGTCAGTTGTGACTTGTATTCATCTTTCGTTATCGGTGTATATTGAGTATTACAATTTTAATAGCTTTTTCCTTTATTAAAATGTGTATACTTTTTTGGGGGGGCACCCTCTGTGTATTACGCCTAACAATTTGCATTTTGTTGTACTGTTTTCAATCTGAAGTTAAAACTTCAGGCTGTCACATAGAATTACAGAATTGCAATAACCCAGTTCTGTTTCTTCATCTTTACAATTATTGTACTAACCTTGTTTATTTCAAATCTGTTGTTTATGCACAAGAATATTCTGTGCCACTGGGGTTGGAAACAGTGCCTGTTCAAAATGAGCGTGAGTGATTCTGAAATGTTAGGAACTTACTCTTGAAGTAAAAACACATAGTTGAGTTGGAGTGTGTTGAGGGCTGGTTGTATAACTGGGTTTTCTGAAAATTAATTTTCTTCTAGAATAAAGTATTAAGTAAAGGATAAGTTTCAAATTGGATTTTTTAAATTATTATTTTTTATTTTTCAATTATAGTTGACATTTAATATTATTTTATATTACTTTCAGGTGTACAGCTTAGTGGTTAGACATTTATGTAATTTATGAAATGATGCCCCTGATAAGTCCAGTACCCACCTGGCCATTGTATATAATTATTACAATATTATTGACTACATTCCCTATGCTGTGCTTTACATCCCCATGATTATTTCGTAATTACCAATTGTGCTTCTTAATCCCTTTTGCACTAATGGCTTAGAAAATAGACAAACATTTTTCAGGTAGGGCTAATTTGTCGCTGACATTGTTTTGAATTACGCATGCATGGTGACAACAAGCAGATTGACTTTTGTTTATTACTGTTTTTAAATAATCTACAATCAATGCACCCCTTGGTTACCTGCATCTCTTGCAAAACCTTCCCACTGCCCTGCACTTGACATTGTTCTTTTTTCTATTTCCATTTATTATCCATCTGTCTTCCTGCTTTTATCTCTTATCTAACTAACTTTTAGCTTATTTCTACTATAACTAACTTCTACTAATCTTTCATATCACTACCACTTCTTATGGAATTTTTCAATAGACTTGATGCCTTGAATTATACTAAATTAGATGCATGATATTATAAACTCCCAGTGTCATGGCATATGCTATATTTACGTTACAGATCACCCTGCCATTTTTTAATGGTCAATTCGCTGGTCTACCTTTTTCATTACATTATAAACTCTGAAAGAAGGGACTATTTCAGGAGTAATAAATCACTAAGCAGTTGTAAAATAAACAAATTTCATCTCTACCACTCTGTCAAAAGTTAGCCCTAAAAAGTGTAGACTGATTTGCTGGTTTCACTCCAACACAATATCCGAACCTACCCTTTAAATTCTGTGTTTCAGAAAAGCCAAAAAAAAGCCTACTGAGTTCATATCATGGCCACCTTTTGTGACGGGGCCATCCTACGTAAGGATGGATTATGATGAGTAAATATTAATTAGCATCCATGTGTCTGTGCCTGAGATCCCACCCAGTATGCTGCAGAGAGAGAAAACAGGGGTTGGGGAAGGGCCCTGCTAACAAAAGACATTTGCTCATGTTCTCTGCTCTGTCAATAATGTTTCCTCCTTTCTTCAACTGATAAAAAATGTTCACACTAAAAACTTCAGTCTTCTCCTTCAGAATATATTTCCAGACTTGCTCTCAACACTCATTGGCCCTCTTGAGTATTCTCAAAATATGTTATGCCTACTTCCTGTGTAAACACATCATATTTTATTAAAAACCTTTATTTTTTCTTTTCAGTTTCTTCCACCAAACCATAGTCTCTTTAAGAACATGGATCTATTTTTCATTTATGTATGAATTGCAATCACCAAATTTAGCACCTGCCCAAAACAAACATCAAATACATGCTTGTTGCGTTTTAAAAAGCAGAGCTGAAGACCATCCACCTATAATGTTAATTGAAGTGAACCACAGAGATGAACGCTGGACTGTTAGGTGAGAAATACTCAAGCCATCCCCTTCAGACTTCTCTATCTCATCAAGGCACATCCCTGGAATACTTTTCTTAAGGCAACTCCTCTCGCAATAACTCCTCTTTGGTTTGTATAACCTTCTTCCATGAATCTTTATCCCATAGCCAGTAATTATGTGGAACTTGGTCTCTGAGGGCTTGAGTCCTAGGGAGACAATCCTTACCAAGTGAGAGACAAATGATATTCCAGAAGTGATAAACCCTTTTCTAGATAATAGCTCTATTTATGGTATGCCACCCTGCATCTATGATCGATATTCTTGGTGCATAAAAGACAATGTATTTCCAATTCTCTTCCATGTATCCTGTGAGATGGCAACCTATCTAAATTATAGTATCTTGTATTTTCTTTCTCACAAAACAGTCTTACCTAGAGTTCACACTCAAGTTTTGACCTCAGCATTTACTCCATAAAAAATAGATCACTAGAAGAAGTCTGCATTTCTTCAGAATTTATAGAAAATAATTCTCCTTCCTCTTGAGCCCTAAAATACTTTTTAGCAAATTTAATATACCTTTAAAACTCAATTTCATATGGGATCCTTTCTGCTCTGAGTGTGAGAAGACCCAGAAAGTTGAGATGCCACTGAGAAATAGAAACTTTCATGGTCTGCTGTACATTTTGGAGACTACAAGTTATTTGGGTCTAAATTTTCCCTCCCCAGCAAACAAAACAAAACAAAACAAAACACAACACAACACAACACAACACAAAACAAAACAAAACAAAACTCCTCACTGACTGGCTATCATGGTTAGGGTTGTATATTTAACATGGGCACATCCTAATGGGGTGGGATTCTTAGATGTTTCATTATCCAATTTGCAATGTCAAGCAAAGCTCAGGTAAACATTTACCTATTTTAGTTGAACATTCGAATCCAAGATTGTGTGAAAAACAATGGTTATAACAGTAATGTTTATCATCTACTGAGCATTTGGAATGCTCACTGCAAACTTTATGGGCATTGTTCAGCATGGTGTAAATAAGGAAATTGAGGCACAGAGATGTTGGGAAACTTTCTGATGTTCACATAGCAAGTGAATGACAGAAACCAGATTGAAACCCAAATAATGGTACTCTGAGCTCACCTTCTACACCTTCAACTCTAAAGTGCCCTCAATTGTGTTTCCCCCCAAATAAGACCAGATATTATAATGTATTTCCCCGAAAATAAGACTGGGTCTTATATTAATTTTTGCTCCAAAAGACACATTAGGGCGTATTTCCTGGGGGTGTCTTATTTTTTCATGTAAAACAATCTACAATTATTCAAATACAGTCATGTCATCTTCTTCTGGAACATCGTATAACATACTAAATGCATCTGTCTGGCTGATGGTCTTAACTGGGGCTTATTTTCAGGGTAGGTCTTATTTTCAGGGAAACATGGCATGTCACAGTTTTATGAAACGAATGTAAATTTCTGTATAATAAAGAACATATCTTTGCTCCTCTTTCCCCATGCAGTGCTCAGCCCAAGACCTTGTGATTCTTAGTTACATTTTTATATCATAAGTGAAAGAATTAATTATAAGTACATTGAAGGCAAGAGCTGCCCTGTATTCTATACCTTCCATAGTGCAAGTAACACTTGACTTGTTTTTTTCAATTTTAGATTTCTTTAAGCTGATGGAAACAAAGTAGTCAAAGAAAAACACTTTAAAGAAGAGACTCCTCATTAATGACAATTTTAGAAAGGCTGTTATGCTCAAAATGGGACAGCAGAAAAAAACAATGTAAATGATAGCTAACATATTTCTAATATGAGCTAAAATGATCATGGATTATCCCATGTAATTATCACAATAATCCTCAAACGCAATTGCAAATTTTATCGTTATCCCTAATTTCATTGGTGGGAAATTGGCTCTCATAGTTACTAGGTATCTGAGTAATTTACAAAGCTAGCAAATAGCAAAGCCGGGATTAAATTTAGGCAGTCTGTGGAAGTAGCCTGTTTTCTTTATTACTTACTGTAATACAACACTGAGAAGTGCCCTCCTCTTTTATACACAAAAATTTAGATTTTAAAGTCCTAGTATTTGTTTTATATGCTCTATAAATTTTATACAGAGCAAATTCCCATGGCTCTGTCTCATAAAAATAGGGTCTGGCCTTTCCTTGGTACATTATGTGCATGTTCTTTGTTGATCACTAGAGGGCGACCACCATGTTTTATTTATTTTTTTTAATTTATTGGGGTGACAATTGTTAGTAAAATTACATAGATTTCAGGTGTACAATTCTGTAATACATCATCTATAAATCCCATTGTGTCTTCACCACCCAGATTCAGTTCTCCTTCCATCACCATATATTTGGTCCTCCTTACCCTTATCTCCCACCCCCCGTTCCCCCTTACCCTCTGGTAACCACTAAACTATTGTCTGTGTCTATGAGCTTTTGTTAGGGTGGATTTATTCCAACCCAAAGTGCTGACTCCATACAAAATAGTCAGGTAACCTCTCTCAGTTCTGAAAGGAAAACGTAAAACCAATTTAATAGCCATGAATTCAACAAATATTTTGATGTGCCATATTGGAGCCAAAGACAGAGGCACTCTACTCCAGAAGTTTACAATATATTTGGGAGATCTATGCATGTATGATAAATCTAAATAAGTAATATGGACAGTAATATTTGTAAATTTAGAGTAAGAAACTATTGTGAGCTAAAGAAATAATACTGAGTGCTTATAGAGAGCTGTTAAAATTTCAAAGCTTTCGTTTCTACTTACTTGATTCTCACATCTTTATATGGGAAGTATAATTCTCTCCAACTCCCTGACAAGGAACCCAACAATTGGGGACCTACCCCAGCCATTGGTTTGCTATTGGCATTGGTGAAATTTCCACTTGCGTTTTCAAACTTACTTTCAAACTCACACAGGAACTTAAAGTGTAACTGATATAAACTGACCATTTCTGTCACCTTGGAATTTTGAGTGATTGTTCTTTTCTCCAATTCTTTACATCTGTGTGGATATAGTTGGTGTATTTTTGTTGTTTGCAGAGTTAAATCCTAAAATGGCTGAAGAGACCAAACATGTATGTGTGCTTTTAATTTCATTTAAGAAAAAAAAAATCTTGAGTTCTATGCCTCTGACTTTGTTTGCCAAGTATCAACAAGGAGAGAATTTTTATGGTCAAATTATAAAACCCTGAAAATAGGACTTTATAATGGAAATGCTGATACAACCGTAACTATAGTATTGCAATTGCATCACTATAAGAAAATTGGTTTAGATAATATACCCTTCTGGAATGAATGCCATTCTAAATGATTGTGCATCTCCATAAATCTAAGCTAACTCAGTAATTCAAAATTACTAAGATTTAAGTTTAGTGCCAATAAGCAATAAACTTATGGCTACTGCTATAATAACTGTTGGTCGCTACACCCTTATTTCGCAGCAGGTGGTCTGCTCCATGCTGGTTGCATGAATAAAATCAGGCAATACATTGAAACTAATTCCTAAAGTTGATAGAAGACTCCAGAGCCATTTCAACTGGTGAAATAGTGTTGTTTTGAGCACTTTTTTTTTTCTTTCTAAGTTAAATGCTCTGAGACACTTGACCTTTCTAGCAAATGAAGGACAAACAAAGCTTTGATCTCATTTCATGTGACAATTATAAGTCTCTAGATATTTAAAATTGTGTTGCACAGATTGTTTTTAGTTCACAAGACATTATTAACACAATACCCCTATGAAAAATAAAACATATCATTGAATGGATTTCTTTGAGTTAAAAACTGAGAGAGGACATTATTTAGTCTATCCATGTTTGACTCTGGACAAGCAATCGAGGAAATCTTGTTCCCATGTTCCTTATCTCTTCATAAGACCATCATGTCCTGTGTTTAAAATATATTTTCAGGTCTCACAACTTAAAACATTCAGTTTTAAATAATGAAGTAGACATTTTGAAAAGCTTTCCTGACCCGTTTCTTAAACATGGGAAATGAAAAATAGTTTCATGCAGTCATTGATGGAATTCTGCCCCACTGGTTTTAGAATCTCTGATTTTTTTCTTGAATATTGATGGTGTTATTCTGATTTATTATACAATTTATTAACAATTGTTTCTTAACATCAGCATTTTAGGTGACTTAAACTTTAGCCTAGGTTTGTATGATTTAAAGCTAAACTCTCTCTCATATATATATATATATATATATATATATATATATATATATATATATTTGTTTTGTTTTGTTTTTTCTTATTTAGAACAGAACCTTACACAGAACAGTCACTGAATAAAGCCTTTTCTCTTTTTCTTACTTGAAGAAAATATGGTATGTTTAAAGGAACAAGTGGCATTTAAGATAAAAGGAGAAGATGAGATTATTGGTGAAGCCAAAATCTGATGGCAATTAAATATAACATAGGTTAAAACACTAAATATTCAGTATAGAATAAAAATAAATGATTTAAGCATCATAGATTTCCATGAAAAAATAAGTATAGTGTGAAATGTTTTTACAGAAACCTCAACTGATAACGATGCTCTCTTTAGCTAGGGTTTTTTACTTCAAATACAAGCTATTACATATTTTAATTAATGTGAATATAAAATATCACATAATTATATAATACCTGTATTCTTGGACAGGAAAGAATATTTTTATTTTTGGAAATTTGTTACTAGTACTTTGAATACGGTAATCAAAGTAGGCTCTAACATGTGGTAGCTTATAAACTTTTGGGCTGCATTTGATTACAAAACACTTTTCAGAAAGTTTCCAAATTACTGAGCTTTGACACTACATTGATTTCTTTTTATTGTCTTATGAAGTCACACATTTACTCACATTGCACTGAGATATAAAGAAAGAATACATTTAGTTATTTTTCGCATAATAAATCTATGAATACCATTTTATGGGATAATGGGGAACTCCATTCCCTACAGTCCATTTGGGTAACTGGGCCCCTGATGATAATTTAGAGTGCCCCTTTAAGTAAATGCTTAATCATTCAGAGTGCAACTCATTTCTCCTGTTCAATTCCAAGACTGCATCTGAATGTATAGAGGAAGTTTCATGTGCCATATATTAGAGGAAGGATGGCCTTGGAATTTACAGTCTATCCTGTAATCTCTCTGATCTCCACAGGAATGTCCTATACCCACATGTTCTGTTTGTTCTTTTAGATTTTTCATCTTAATTTTACTATTGTTGAATTTGTGGTGTATTCTTTGCCAGCTAAATTGGGGCCGAGCAGTCTTCCCCACTTATTAGGATCACCCTCAGGCCTCACTGGCATATAATTGCAACTCGCACTTAATCTCAGGCTCTGGCAGTCCTTGAGTTCAAAATCAAATTGCTTCTATGAGCACCACCTTCTCTGGAAATATCACAGTCACAGTCTCAGCTAACTTCTCTGTGCATCCCTCCCCCACTCCAGTGCTTGTGGAAAATTCTGTGTCTCATCCTAGCTGAGACTGGCATGACAGCTGAGATGTTTGAGGAAAGCTCTGTCAAGTTCCTCCTGTCTCCGCCTTACGAGCTAATGTGGCCTTTTTCTCTGGTTACAGTTGCCCCAAGGTTGTTACAGGAATAGCCCGAGTGGAGTCTCTTCCCTAAGTGTTGAAGTGGGGCTAAAACCTCTCTGCTACTGATCATCTCATCAGTCCATTTTGCCCATGTTCTCTCCGCCCCATCAGAAGCTCTGAAGAGAAGTTCGTGCTACAGGCATCTCTTCCCTAACTGCCCTTCTTTTGTACAATTTCTTTCCACTGTTTTCTGGGGCTAGAGGGGCTTGGCTTTTCTATTTTTACTCTTTCCTGGATGGGATACTTCTGTATATCATATTCCTCTTCCTTAGGTGGAAGACACTACTCATTCCCAAGTGTTATAATGGTAAGTTGATAGCAAGGAAGGAGAATATGGCTTATTGTTAAGGGGGGAGAATAAAAGTTATTGCCTTTCTTTCTTTATTTTCAGCCTCTCATCTGTAACTTTTTGCAGTATCAAAGTCCCTAGTGCTTATATTGCACTGGTAGACATGGATCTGATCACAATAATTGTTTAAATATTGAAATGCTTTTATACTTATTGGTAAATAGCCACTGTTTTCCATGTGTTCTCCCTGTCACCCACACTGTCATCACCCCTCTCCTGGGACATCTAGCCTTTCCCAAGAATCAGAATAAAAAGGGTAATATGTAGCATATGTAGACTCCAACATCTTGGCTGACATTCTTTCTGACTGGTCATTGCCTGTGCCATACAAGTTGTAAAACATGGTGAATATCATCCTTGAATGTTCCTGTATGCAATTATTCCACTGATTTAGATCTACTGTGAGTTAAAGTGCCAAATACTCAGTATAACCCATATGTTCACTAGAATCCACTTGTCCCATGGTGAGCTGATTGAATTCCATCTGAATTCCCTTTCCATGGTGTGGTAAGAGTCTAAAACCTCTCTCCGGGCGTATAAGGTTTCAACAATTGGCATCTCATGCTTTTCTTTGCCTTTGAATCCCATCAGCACCTCTGCATTTAATTGAGGTTTAAAACTGACTTTCTTCTTTGGTGACTCCAAAACCTCCACTAGAATTTAAATATTGTTTAGGTACAGTAAACTCCGAGAAGATTTAGGAGTCCTGGAGAGGATTCACAGTGTGGCAAGTGCAGCCTGCTACCCATATTCTGGCTTTTCATACCGCAGCTCCCCAGAGTAACAAAGTCTCTCTGCTTTCTGGTGTAGACACCTCCATTCATATCCATGTTTAGAGAATTAGTTTCTACCTAAAGTAAACTTTTCAGAAAAGATGTTCAGTATGACAGGGTGCTTTTTCTAGAGAGTTCTTATACCACCTGCTAATAAAATGTGATTTTTAATTTATCTGTGTCATTACCACAAAATGTGTTAGAATTGTATGCAAGTCATCTATACTAGGTTTTTGTAATTATCTGTATTTTTGGTTAATTCATTTTCATTGTTAATTAGCTGTTTTGAATATACCACAATTTATGTACTCTCTTCCATGAAATTTATTTCCAATGATGTGCTACTACAAATGTTATTGTTATGATTATTCTTATACCTGCCTGAAAGATAACATATTTTAATATGTCATATCCAGAACTGGGAGAAAAGACTGCACACCACTAGAACATTCTGGACTCTTAGATGGACAAACATTTAAATGCATATCTGGTGACTAGAAAAGTTGAGTGTGCTTGAGACTGGCTAGCTGTTCCAAAACTCATTTTCTTCTGAGGCACAACTAGAATGAACTTTCCAGGTGACCTTAGAGTTAAGAGTAGCCATGTGACTGAGTTCTGGTCAAAGGAAGTAGTAGGTACCATTTTTTGGACTGGTACATAAAATGCTCCCATATGAGATTCTGTTTCTCTTCCTCTTTCCTCAATCACCTGGTGTTGTGTGGGGCGGCCTGTGGGGTCTCTGCTCCCGCTCCCCACATAAGAACACAGGATATGGTGAGGCCAAAAAGGAACACCCACGGAGCCATAGGTAGGGGAGTCATACCACTACAGTCTCACTGGGGGCTGGGTTCACACGGTGTGTGACCTGCTGTCCTCTTTGCTGACAGCCGACCGACTCTCCTCCTCTCTGCTCAACTCTCCTCAACTCTCCTCCATAGCCGTGGCAGTTATATTAGTGGCCAATGGCTCAATAGTTACAGCTGACAGCCAACTAACCACAGCTGACGGCCATCTACTACCCGAGCCAGCACCCCTCCACGTGAGGCCGAGAGCCTGGAAACTGCTCTTTGGGGCTCTGTACCCACACCTGGAAACCCATATGTCGAACATGACAGAATTCTAAAATGGCACAGGACCTGGATCCCTGAATAAATTCTTGGAAGAGACACCCCTTGTTTTGTTTGCTGGTCTCAGCCTTCGATAGCCAATGTTGTGGCTGGACCAGCCTTGTGGTTCTTATTATAATCGCAAGATGCCCTTTAGCAATAGCCATCAGGAAACTTAGGAAAAAAAGGGGCAGGGGTATTACTTACAGGACCTGGAAATTACATGATATCCCTGGGACCACATAGTGAAAGGTTGTGGTGTTTAGGGTGTGGAGGAGAAAAAGGGATGGAGAGAGGACAGGCATGGGGGTCTTTTTTATTGGGGTGGAGGGCAGGGGCTTAGGGTTTCATGGGCTCATTCCTTACTGATAATTTTAAGACATAAGAGCAGGAATTTAAAACGTTTGAAGAGAAAAAAACAAGTGAGCCAAATGGTCAGTTATTGAAATCAACCAAGATCTGTAAAACAAAGGAGTCTCATTGTGAGGAGGAGGTCAGGCTCTTTAGCTAGTGTGTGGAAGTGTGTTTAATTTGAGATAACCATCTTTGAAGTGAATGCCTCAGAAATCAAAAGCTTAAATCAGGCACTTGTATGACAGAATGGAAAGCCAACTGTTAGAGTTTACATTCATCCTACAGATCACTGTTACCCATTTTGACCTTAAAGGGACAAGAATAAATTTCTATCATGTTTAAGGCGTCATTGACATCTAAGCTGCTTTGTTATAGCATTTAGCATAACCCAAATAATGTATCTTCTCTGAATCTAGGTTCCTCTTCTCTGTAAATGGAGATAGCAATAACCATCCAGCAAGGTCATTATGAGAAATGGACCAAATGAAAAGTGTCTCGTATAGTACTCAGCATAGTGAGGCATGATCAATTCTTTTTTCCATTTTTATTTTAGAACGTTTTTGAGCATGAAAGAAGCAATATACTTCTCTCTAGCTAATTCTTCCACATTTTTGTGTTCTGGGGACCACAGTTTTTGAGTAGGAATGTGAAGATAAAATTGAGGTACAATTCAAAAGAAAATATAATTTTCACCAAGGCTTTTTATTAATCCCCTGAAAGCAGTCTATGTTAAGTGAAAAAAAAAAAAAAAAAAAAAAAAAAGGTTTTGATGAACATCTTCCTTTTATAAGAATGGAGAGGCCATTGCCTTCAGCTTGAGTAACCTAATTAAGGGAAAGGGAAAAGGAGGTGACTATGCTATGGTCCTTCTGCTTTACCTTGAACATTCTGGGCCTTATAGTGGAGTATGGCTCACACCCATATGCTTTTGTGACCAAGAGCTGAGGGAAGTTGCTGTGGTGATTGAAGGAACAAGAAGGATTCTCAGATAAATATTAGGTGCACACAAAAAAGTTCCAACACTGCTCCGTGCCTTATTCTAACAAAGCCAAATTTCTTGCACTCCTAGCATAAAGACTCATGGAATCTGTAAGTCAGGAAATAATAACCAAGAATTTCAAGTCAATTCTCATGTTTTCTATCTTTCTTCATGTCTTTGTGGTCTGATTGCTTTTTCTTTCTTTTTTTTATCTTTTTCTTTCTTTCTTTTTTTTTTTTACTTATTCCCACTATGTAATAAAATTTAATCACTAATCTAATGACTACCATTGCTAAAAATGTCAGCAGAGTATAGATTTGGATCAAAGGGAAGGCACCATTTTAATGAACAGTTTATTCTGAAATAGCCATGTGGTTGGATTGAAATGTTACAAGATGTTCAGTATGAACTTTCCATCTTTAATTGCTTTTGTTATCTGTGCTTGATCTTACAGAGTGTTCTTGGGTCTCCAGCCTTAGAAAGTTCACCTTATGATCAGCATGAGCATAGTTTCCAACTTGGAGATCACAGGACAGCATTATCACCTAAAGTATATCTCTCCCTGCTACATCAATTCTGAGTAAAGTTTCCTTCACTTTGAATTTATTTCCAATTGGGTTACTTTTTCCCTCATAATCTTACTATTGCAAAACATCCCATTCTCTTCTCCAAATGACACCATATCTGTCCTAGCCTTTATCCAAGGAGAGTGCTTTCTCCACCATTTGCAGATTCTGTGAAGTTATATAGAAGTCATAAGTATCTTCTCATTTGAAATTTGTTCTTATCATCACTCAATACATACATAACATTCTTTATTGTCTGTTTCTTTGAAAACACTCTCATCTTTATTCAACTCTTAAAATCTAGGTTTATTTTCCACTTTTTTTTTTGCCATTGACCTAAAAGACTTGCAAACCTTGACTATCATCTGTTCCTTGAGAAAGACATTCCTGGGTTGTAAATCTAGCAAGAGACTGGGAAAATATTTACGTCTCAAAGGGGCAGAGGAAGAATTTATAATTGTAAGTTTTCTAAAGTGAATATTTTAAGGGAAAGGGAGGTCAGGGGCCTATTGTTAGGAAGAAACCTATCTTAAGTTTAGTCATGGTGAGGGAACATTAAGGTCATCTTGATCAAGTGTCTTTGTTCGGGAAGTACTGTCTGTGAGACCAGAGGTAAATCTGATATGAATTGCTTTTTGTCTCTGGGGTGGTCTAAATAATGCCCTCATATAAGGTGTGTTTATGGTTCAGATAGTCTCTGAACTATCTCCTGAGTAATCAATAATAGAAAGGAATAAAAAGGATCCTTAACCCATAGTTTCTCCTCAGCTGCCCCATGGCCTTCATTTACGAAATTGTTTACTATAAAACCTCTAAGGAGATTCATAAATTTCTTTAGTAAATATAGATTTTGAAGGGGAAATGTAGAGGGGATTTATAGAAGAAATTTGGATGGATCCTAAAAGGGCTTATAGTCTAGAATTTTCAAAATAGATTTTCTGTAGGAACCAAGATCATCACAAAACTGTTTCTAGACCACCACAGGGAAGAAATATTTAAATACTTATTTTTCTTCTCTTCCTGCTGCTTGATTTTTATAAATCAAGATTATACATGCAATTTCATTTCAAAAAATCTATAATTTCCAAAGTTTGAAAATTGTGAAAAATTTTCAACTCCATATCTTACTGATGAGAAAAGAGAAATACAAAGGAATGATATGACTTGACTAAAGTTTAGTGGCTATAATTATATATTTTGGATAAAACAAACCAGAGTACGAATCCTAGTCCTTTGACTTACTCTGTGATTTTGGGCAAGTTATTTACCTCCTCTTAATCTATAAAATGGAGGAAATAGGACCTACCTTATAAGGTTGCTGTGGATACTAGATAGCATCTCTAAAGCACAGCCCCTGATTCATAATAGGCTTTCAAGAAATGATAATGATTATGAGGATTTTGAAAATAATTACCACTTATCTGAAAGCACCTAAATTAAAGATTATGCTTGCCATTGACAGAAAAAAGAATTGAAAAGAAAAAAGGACTGGGTGTTGCAGAGCTAAAAACATAAGCTTAAATTTACTTCTAGGGCCAGTGTTACATGCACAATTAGGTTAGAAAACAATTTCCATGTTTTTCATGGATTTAAACCTAGCTCATAAGGACTTCTAGTCAATTGGCACTAACATATATATATATATATATTTTGTTTTGCCGTTTTTCCCATTCTGATTTGCAAAATATAGGTTCAAAATAAAGATATTCTAATTTGCTGTAGCCCTTGAGCAGAGGAATATATCTCATACTTGTTATCTCTTTGGGAAGGAATAAGAAAAAAAAAATCAATGAAATTGTCTTTTCTGTTATTCTCAGTCTCTGTTCTGGTAGCAAAAGGATGTTTTACTTGATTTGCTCATGTATTTGGTGACTCACATTAATAATCATTTTTATTCATAATAAAATTAAATTCAGTGTGTTGTTTACCATGGGTTTTGAGCAGGATCAGGTAGTTGAAATTTACTTAGAGACAGGCTGATATCACCTTCATGTCAACTGATGGGAAAAATTCTCACTCCTTTCTTTCCCAGCAAGAATATGTATGAAAATTAAGTTCCAAGTACTCAAAGTGCTAGCATTCCCCTCTACTATATGGGGGAAAATGAGGAGGAAATCATACTCTGGGCAAATCCCTTCATCTCATTAGTTATCGGGGTACCTGTATGGGATCTGTATGCATCCTGAAATTACTTACTATTCTATGACACCGTGGTTAATAATTTTATTGCTTCTGAATAGCAAACATGAGTAAAAATTATTGAGACTCCTAGGACTAATCCTACTCATTCCCGCATTCCATGCACTCTTTGAGGGTTGTGAACAGAAGTAATTGATCTCTGTTTTCAATACTACCATCAGAGGACTAGAGTTAAATATTTTATTTTATTTTATATAATAGCCTATAGAAATGTAAAGCGTGGATAAGAAATAATTCTGAGTTATTTAGGAAAAAATCAGAGTCATGGAATTGGATTTTAAAAAAAATGTCTATTATTTGTTGTAAGATTTACTTTAACAACTTTTATCAAAATAGTCCAAGGTTGGCTAGGTACACTTACAAAATCTTTGGTGAATTTTTACTTTTAATAAATTGTAAAGAATATATTATAGTACATCATGTAATCTTTTTGAGTCTCAGTGTCTTCCTCTATAATTTTATGTGTTTTTAAATTACTTTAAGTTTTAAATGGTTATGATTCAGATGTCTCTGAACATGAAGATTCAGCATTCTGATATTAGGAGTATAAAAATGCATATTCAGAGATCAATTAAATTAGTGCAGCATAATTTTAAAATGACATCTTACAAATTCAGGTATGCATCCTTTATAACTATAAAGTTTGTCTCCAAAGTGGTCTTCTTGAAGTTATAGTAAGCAGATGGTATATTTTCTAGGAAAATGGAATTTTTCTTTTCTGACCATCTTTCTTTGAACATGGCAATGTTCCATCAAGCATAGAATAGTTCTCTTTATTAGTAAGCCTCAGTAGTCAAGACTTTCCGGGAGCGTCTATAAATAAAATGGTTCTCTGTTTCCTTATTTAAGTAAGATCTGAACGCAGATCATATCAATAGACTCTTTACATCCAAAAAATCATCAACAGTAAAAAAAAAAATTCTTCTCTTGTTCTTTATTTCTCTGTTCTTTAGGGTTATATTTATTAAAATCAACATGGATTTTTTTAGTGGACTTATTTATAATACTAAATTGGAGTGGGGGCCAAGAATTTCCTATCTAAAATATAATATCACTAGAATTATATCAATTACAGAATTGATTCATTAGTATAATCGCTAATATCAGGCAACATTTATTCAGAGTCCACTATTATACATCTCTACCTTGACTGAATAAAAATTTGAATATTTTCTTTAACACTCTTCACTGACTGTATCTTTAACTTAATATTGACCTCTTCCATTTTCTTCACATTATTGCCAATGAACTATTTCAGATTTGTAGAAAACTTAAGCCAACTCTGTATGGGAATTGGAGGCAGAGAATTTCTACTAAGGGTCTTTAAGTTTTACTTGTCATTACTATTCTCAAAGCATGAGATTGTTTTTGAATGCAAATGCATTATCTCAAAACTATATTTTGTGTTTGATTTTTCTTTCCTAGGGAAATATCAAATCCAGTATCTCAAAAGGTCCTAAAATTAGATATGTTGTTCCTTAAGGATAGTATGTATGTGAAGGCCTTTGCAGTGACCAGGGCTGTATGTATTCATTACGATAACATCACATTAGAAAATGGGATGGCAGAGATTCAATTAATTAATGAAATATGAGTCTACCTAAACACTAATTTATATATAATATGTACTTAAGAATTAATAGTCTGGATATAGAAAAATGTATTTAATATATGGATAAGGATTAATATTTCAGATACGTAAAATGTATTTAATATGTAGATGAAGATTAATAGACTGGATATAGAAAAAAATGTTTGAGGCTGGATATAATCTTACATATCTTCTAGGTCAAGCTCTTCGTCTTTTAGATAGAAAAACCAAGTTAAGTAAAGTAATATTCTCAACATCCCATAATTTACTATGTTAGAACTAACTAGATTCCCATCTGACATCTTCTTTACTGCTTTAGGACACCAAAAATAAAATAGCCAATGGAAATTATAAAACTATAGTAAAAAATCAAAAGTTGGCTATTCTTACTTTGACTAGTAAGTGAATCACATACTCAGCACCCAACATCAAACAGCAATAACTTTTTAGTTGATTATTTTTCACTAAAGGAAGGCAAGTGAAGAAATGACTCCCAAATGTGTAAACCAAGATATAGCATTACGTTAAACAGGAGAATAATTTCCTCTTTATTTTCTTCAGAAATCTCAGTGTTTAGTTGTGAAGATTCTTTTGGGCTATAAATATATCAAAAAAATGATATTAGACAATCATACCTATGATAATGATAAAAATAACTAACATGTATTGAGTACCCTGCTAATCATTTTCCATGTGCTAATTTACTATTCCTTCAATAGCCATATGAGGAACTCCATTGGTAAAGAAATCATTCGTGCATTTATTTTTTCATTCATTCATTGAACACACTTCAAAGAAATGTGCACCGTAGACTTTTTTATAAGGGACAGTGAGGGACACAGAGATTGTAACTGAAGATAAAGACATAGTGTTATTATTTCTGCAAGCACTTTTGCTTATACTCTCTAATAAATTAATTTCCTTTATAGTGGACTCACACCAAGCTTATAGAAAACTCTTGCCAAGACATCAAAATTCATGACAACTAAATGTAGATTGAAGTAGAAGTAAAATTCAGAAACATACCGGTATTTTCCCTAAAATGTTTATTCATGTGTAATATAGCAAAAATATACAAAGATGGAAATTATTAAAGTTTCTTGAACATTATAATTTACCGATAGATTTTTTGTTGTTGTTCAAGTGATCAAAGATAAATTCATTAAGTATGTATTTTATGCTTAGCTTTTTGACTTCTCACTTCTCTGATTTTACAATGTAAAATTTCCTATAAAATATGAATCAGGACATTTTTAAATGCCAAATAATAAGTCTTATGATAAAGTCATGTCTAGTTTTCCAGCCATAATTTTTTCTAAAAGAAAAATTTCCGGGGCATTATTTTCACTATTTTTCTTCTCTTAGTAGATTCAGTGCCAATATGCCTTGGAGCAAGGTCATATTTCACCCTCATCACTTTATCTTTTAGATGACAAAAAGTCTTGTTACCAGTCAACATTTTTATACCCGTGGCATATATTTTAGATATTCTAAAGAATATTGATGGGTTGAACGAATTGTCAGGATGTATTTACTAATTCTAAAGATGGTGCAATAATGATAGCTTAAAGGAGTAAAATACAGATTAGTGACAAAAATCTGGACCATTGGAAGACTTAGTTTGAAAAGAATTTTTCCTTGTTCTGGCCCTAATCTAAATGGGGGTTAGGATTATCATTTAGATACATTTCCTCTCAAATTGCAGAATTGTAAATTATATATGAATGATACAAAGTCAATACAATGGAAGGGCAAAGGAGGTGATAATCATTTTTATGAGAGCTCTCAGAGGATTTGACTGAGCAAGTTCCACGATGTCATGACCTGGGTTCTAGCCATTGGAGTTTCTAAAACCCTGATCAATGCTTGGCATGTAATACAATACATATAGTAAGAAATACAGATTTCCAAATATAGTAGTGTAGCTTTTCCCCATTGACATATTGCTTTCTGTTGTTGCTTGGTATGTTTATTTTGGAACTTGTCATAATGGATTTTAATTCCAGCCATTCTTTCCTTATTTCAACTGAAAGAAAAGAATACCATTATTGTGGCTTGGACTTGTGAAAGATATACCAAAAAACAAAAACAACAAAAAAGGACAATGTAATAATCATTGTGGCAAACAAGAAATTAGGATTGTTTACTGCTTAAAACCTACAACCCAGGCTGTATATTAGCCAACCCAAAGTAAGAAATTAAGATGATGCAGAACTAAGGATAATAGAAACCAAAAAATAAATAAATAAATAAATAAATAAATAAATAAATAAATAAAGGAACAGAACACCCACACAACAAGAATTCAGTATGTTTTTTAATAAAGCTTTCTCAGAACTTCCATTAAGGACTAGAACTCTTCATGAATTTCTATAATAAATAAAGAATGAGAAATAGAATACATATGCCTGAACAATTCAGGAGTAGCAGTCATTCATACATAAATGTGAAACCTCTGCCATTCAGTTCTCTGCTCAAGGTATAGTATAATAGAAGTAAGGCAGAGTTGATTACTGATAATTCAGGGACACACTTCTATTTGTTATGGAATTATCTACAAGAAGTAATATTGAACCCATAGGTGGATTAAAGTATGGGAGAAAGTCTAATTCTGAAAGGCAAGTCTCATTAGAGTTTCTCTGTCATGTTGTCTTTAAAAATTAGTTCATAAAACAATCTCCATCCACCAGACTTGGGGCACTAGACGTGGATATTTAGATCTTTCTCATGAATAGGACAAAGTAGGATAATGACTGGTATATGGAAGTTGAAGAGACAAGAAAAGCCAATGCCCCTTGGGAGGGTTTTGTTGTTGTTGTTGTTGTTATTTTTCGTTTTTTTCTGTTTTGTAGTTTTCTAATTTGTCAAACCAAAATGTGAGACAAGGAGCAATAGGAAAGGGGTAAGAAGCAAGAAATCAAAGGGGGAAAGAAGGACATTCAATATAATTACCTTTCCCAATAAGTCAGGAACTTTAAACAATGATTTATCAGAATACTTTAGTCCTTAAGATGGTCCTACTTGAGGAGATAAATTAAAGGAGGGACAAGTGACTTTGCCCTGCAGCTTCACTCTTCCTCAATTGACCTCATCACTACTCTGAAGGTCCATAGAATACTTCCCCCAAACCTCTCAACAAATTATCTGTTGCTTACAATTTCCATTCAAAATGTAATTTTATACTTTTTACATGTTTAGAAGTTAACTTGAATCATGTTTTATTCAAGATGCTTAGAAATAACAGAAAAAATAATAAAATGAAGGGAAAAATAGTAGATTAACTCCCCAGTATTCTTGACTAAGAGATGAGGGTACTTAGCGAGTACACATATTTATTGACCTGTAAAAGACAGTCAAAATATTCTCTGATTAGTCATATTAACAGAACACACAATTCCCATGGGAGAGTTCATCATCAGAAGCGCCAAAGTATTTTTTCAATTAATACCTAGAAATGTTTATGGGGTAGACCGTTAAACAATTGAGCAATTGTTCAATCTTAGAACTGTTCATCAATTTTAGATGACTTACCATCTATTTTTTTCAAAATTTAACTCTTACATGTAAAAGGTAAAAACACAACTCTTAGAAGTCAATCAGACATATGTTTGTTGAACATCAATAAAATATTAGGGCTGAACTAGAACCATTTAGATATGAAGATAAATGAATATCATTTCTACCCTTGAGGGACTCATCTCTAATTAGCAGAGAGAAAGATAGAATATGAGATAATTTGAAGGGGAGTGGACCTAATCCAGTGTAAGCATGATGGTCGCTAATAAAAAATGATACCCATATTGAGAATGAGGAGATAGTAGGAATTAGCTAATGGAATAAGCTTGGAAGGGCATTTATGCTGAAGAAACTATATGAACAAATTAATAAACCCATGAATAAAAGTCCAAAATAAATGTAAACTTTCAGATGAAATATCTTATTTTAATTGCAGTGGCCATATTTTGTGAGCTTCCAAATTGGACATGTAGTTTTGACATGTACACTTAATGTTAATAGAGATAATGTGATAGAATAGTGCAACTGTATGTAACTGGAAATTTAAGCATTTATAGTTTCAAGTAACTATTATAATTAGGGTGTACCTCCTCAGGACTAAGAACTGGAAAAAGAGATCTTTGGAGAGGGTGTGGTCAAAAGAAAGGGAGCAGTTCTGAGTTCAAACATACAAGCAGAGAAGAAAATAAAAAAGATTTTCTGATTCCTGTTTCACAAAGAATTGAAAGAAAATAGCTAGGGCAAGTCTGGCAAATATTTCGCCAGTTCGATCAATTGGCAGTGGCAATCTAGACTGCTGAGCTAAAGAGGACCATAGGGCCAGTTCTACATTCAGAGGGAAAGAGTATTGTAACTGAATGGTGATGCATATCAAACACTCTGAAGAAGTAGAGTTGCTAAAGAAATATCAGATATTTACTATCTCTATACAAGAACCATGCAGAATCATGGAATTTGTTTAATTTTCTCATATGTGTTATTTTTTCCCCTGTTTGTCTACTGTGATTATTGGAGAAATTTCTAAAAGGAAGGCAATTAAGTTCTAGTATTTAAATCAATCTGCCTTGCCGGT
Source organism: Rhinolophus sinicus (assembly GCF_057876585.1). Classification (NCBI taxonomy): domain Eukaryota; kingdom Metazoa; phylum Chordata; class Mammalia; order Chiroptera; family Rhinolophidae; genus Rhinolophus; species Rhinolophus sinicus. The sequence goes on from NC_142502.1 coordinate 89,950,789, forward strand.
CTTTAAAGGACTGCAATCCTCAGGGGATAAATAGCAAGAGACTCCTTTATGGAAAATAATGAGTAGATTGTATATCTGGACTGCGGAAGGAAAGAAAGGAAAGAATGGAAAGCCCACCTGTATGTGAGAAATAACCTTATACCTTAGTCTATGTTAAGCCCTAACAGAATCCCAAACATTCGATTACTTTGATTGATTGATAGAAATTTGCTCTTTGCCCCATACCAAAAATTTTGCTATGCTCTCCTTGGATAGCTCTTAAAATTGAAATACATTTTACTCACAAAGGGTTGTATAAATTTATCCACACAAGCTCTCTGTTTCAGTTCAGCAAAGCTTAGTGTAGGGAAAGATACAGATAATGATGCTCTCTTAAAACATCTTCTGGTTCTTAATCCTTCCCGGTTCTCTGAATTCCACACATTTGCCTGGTATGTTTTCACATCCACCTTCACATAAGCAGCTCAGAAAGCTCCAGATGACGGCAGTCAGACTTCCCACAAAACAAGAATGTGCATTGATGCACAGGACTTAAGGAGATGGGTTATGACTTCAAATTTTTGTTTTAAAAATTGGAAAATTTATATCTGGATGACCTTAAGTATATTAATTTACTTTTTTGCCTCAGTACCTTTACCCAGGTTTTTGGAAGAGTTATAGTATTTACCTTATGACATAATACAATATGAAATGTTTTTAAAATAGTGCCTGGTATATGGTAAGTGCTCCATTGAGGTTATTATTAGTAGTAGTAGGTCTGCACTTGAAGCTACAAATGTCTATGATTTCTTCAGATATATAGATGGCAGGGCTGCCATTGCTAGTATTTAATTATTGAGCCTTAAGTAATGTGTAAGTCTACTGAATTCCACTCTACTCCTGGTGTCAGTTAATGAATAAACAAATAAAGAAGGGAACTTGGTGACTCATGAATTTATGGTCCATGATACTGATGTTCCTCACAATAATAAGTAAAATTAGGCTACTTTTTTTTAGAAGAGCATTTGATGATTATCTAGCTATTTCCATTCACACAGAATTATGGTATTGCTGAAGTTTAGAACATAAATGACAAAGGAACAAAATGGCCATGTGTTTAATAAAGAGGCGTTTAAATGTTAGCACAAGTATGTTGAGTGCACTCAATCTTTCCTTCTCTCTCTCTCTCTCTCTCTCACCCTCTCACACACACTCAGGAAGAGAACTAGCTCCAGATAAGATCAGAGGCAATAACAGTTAACTTCTGTTCTACCTTTTTTTTTTTTCATATTCTTTCATTCATTTACTTTACACTGGTTTGAGAGTCATTATTTTGTAAATTCTTGATATTCTGAGAAATACAAGGAATCAGAAAGTATGTAATACAAGGAATCAGAAAGTATGTATTTGGAATCGGAAACTATGTATTTGGAGTTCCTACTCTCCAGAAAAAGAAATAAACAATAATTAATATTACAAGTTTAACATAGTAGATAACAAAAGAAGATTAACTGTATTCTGAACTTTTTAAGAAAAGAGTACTTATATACAAATAGCTACTTTATAAGGTAACAAGTGAGGATTAAATTAAATCTGTTTTTATTCTTTAAGACAAAAAGATTGAAAACATAACAGAGTGAATATTTTATTTTCACTTCATTGTCTGTAAATACTACTTCTTCAATCCTTGTAATCATTTCTTATGCACTTTGAACATCTGAACTATAAACTCAAAATCAGATGTGGGTAGCAGACTCTTGGTACTATGGAAAAAAGCACCACTGTTGATGGCTGCAAGGAAAGAATGTAATAGAAAGGTTAATGAGGATAGCTCACCCTTTTTATTTCTGCTGCCAATTATGAATCCATGTGGGGTGGCAGGATTTTCTCATCGATGGTATCCCTTGATTTTGGATAGAGTTAATGTAACGGTTTTGACACCACAGTTCGACAAGAAACAACGTATTAAATTTGAGTCTCCAACTCTATTTTCATAGCTGTCCTTTTAGAGTTGATTTCTTAGTTTGGATTTGTTATTTTCTTCTTACTCTTTCCCCCTAAAGTGTTTGAAAAAAATTAAAATTCCTTTTTATATTTTAAAAATAATAACATATCTTTTTAGGAATAAGGCAAACTCAATTGGGTAGATTTTCCTTCTGAAGAGGACATTCCCAGTGTTCCTTAACCAGAAGAAGGCAAATACAGTTTGTGTATTTTTACTACTCAAGATGGTGTGTTTTTTTTATAAACCTAAATATTGTAGACCCAAAACCACTAACTGTAGAAGTAATTTGCTTCTAGATAATTTAATAACGAGAATTGGGAAGTGAAGAGAAAATGAAGCAGGATAAAATACTTACTTCAATATACCCAGTGTATTATTTTTTTTCTTTTTCCAGTATATATTTTCTTATTAGAGCCACAAAATCCCTAGTCCAGAAACACTGTAATATTCCATCTTCAATGTTGAACTTTGTACTGTAGGAGGGAGAAGACTGTATTCAGAAGACACATAAGAAATTATTGTATTACAACTTGTATAATGTTTATCCTATTGACTTTTCATACATTTATTTGCATGTCTTTTCAAAAATAATTTGAGTTTCACAAAACATTGCCAATGTCTTTTATCTGTTTGACTACTACTATCTATACCCGGAATGACTATGAGATGACCATAGAATGGTGATCAGTGAATCCAAGCTTTCCTAAATTATCCAGTGATGTATGATTTTAAAATTCTTTATTTCTGTAAACAAAAACAATTTAAATAATGTGTATTCTCATATCCAAATAATAAATGTTGAAAGGAATAGTTCTGCTTTGTGATGTAGATTCTGTAGAATGTGTTTATCATGTTGGACGTCCTGAGCAAAAGACTGAGATGATAACTTACCTGTTCAAAAAAGAGAATGGTTTCCCTGGTCTACCTGAGACCTGCATCACAAAGTATCCTAAATGAATCAGCAGTAATGTTTTCATTTTGCTGTTTTTTTCTTCAGATTTAGTAAAGGAAGTATCCAAACATACATTTCTAATTGGCTTCAGTCCTTGAAGAAAGGTAACAATATTGCACCTTTGTCATATCCTTGGAAAGGACTGGGACAGAAAACTAAAAAGGAGTTATGATAACAGAGACGGTCCCAACAAATTATTTTTAGTAGAATTTGAAATTTAGTTTTAATGACTCAACTAGTACTTATTTTCATCCACAGTAATCAAACACACTCTATCTTCTTCATAGTTATACTACAGCAACTTGAGCAACAATAGACATACGCTAGGTGTTTGATTAATTTCTATTAAATCAATCTTACATGAAGACAGGCTTAAAAGGTCTTACTCTATGTCAAATGATGGTGACATTCTCAGTCATGTTCTAAGCTTTCAATAGAAGTTCTTCATTTTTAATTCATATTTTATAGAGTAACAAAATGGTTGTGGAAAGAAATAATTCTTGGACATATCTCTTTATTACTTTATTCAGGAAGGCTTGCCAAGATTCCGAATACTGGTGCTTGTTTTAATAGCAAACACCTCTGTTGCTGTAGAATAAGCATGATTAATGTTCATTGGGATTCTTTTATACCCAGATTCTTAGTGCCCTCTTTGGGTATATCTAGTAAGACAGAATCAATGAACTGTTGTTCCTAACATCTGCTTATGGGGTCTGGAGAACAATTTCAGCTGCTTTTCTCCAGTGTATACTATAATAGACTGTGGAAAACTTGAAAACGAGGTAAAAAATAAGTCCAAACTATATAGAAATAAAAAGAGAAATGCAGCCTGACTTTATGGGATGTTTATGCATAGACATTTATGAATCTTTCTTGAGGGGATAGACCTCTCTTCAGGTACAACTAAGCTATTTATAGTAATTTCCAAACACATTAGTATTCTGTCATTATTTGTCTTCATATATAGTTTAAATAAAAATGGTATAGATTGTGGAATCACCTGACCACTCTGAATCTCAATACTTTTATGTGTAAAATTAAATATTCTCAATAGTAATTTCAGTCTAAAATTTCATTTTGGATTCTCATTCCACTGAGATTTATTTTTTTATATTAGGGACATTAAATATTGCATGTAATTATATAAGACACATAATTCTGCAATATAGTGTGAATTAATGCAGAATTGTTTTCAAACTTGGTCACTCAGCAATTTATATCCAAAATCTAGTAACTGGTAAAGTTTCTTAGAGATACTGACCTCAAGAGGAATCAGCAGATGACATTTTTCTAGTGACATTTTTCTGTGACAATGCACCAGCTTTTTCTAGCCACAATGTCTTTGAACATGGCACTATTCAACCAAGCATAGAAATGTTCTTACTTTTAGTAAGTCTCAATAATCAAGACTATGCATGAGAGTTTTGTAAATGAAACAATTCTTTTCTTCCTTATTGCAACACTTGAGTTAAAACAGAGTATCTTTGGACTGTTTTCTCCTAAAAAAGCATTAATAGTGAAGACACATCTCTTTTTCTCTGTTTTGTTTTTTGATATCTTCATTACACCAGGTAACACAAATATTATTGCCAGAAGTGTCAGCATTTAAAGGGGAAGGGGAAGGCAGAATATTTTAAAGTGAATATCATTAATACCATAGAATTATTGTATGCATACCATCAGCAAGACCACAGTATATTTATTTTAAACCCCTAGATGGAGATACTTTTTAGGGGCAATACATGAGTAAAAGCTATAATACACTTTGATGACATGAGATTATACATATATCTATATCTATATCTATATCTATCTATCTATCTATCTATCTATCTATCTATCTATCTATCTATCTAATCTATCTATCTATGTTGTTGGAATAGTGCTACAGTAATATAATCAATCTCTGAAATGTATGTTTATTCAATATTCAAATTCTACTAAATTTAATATGCTCATAGATTTGAAAAAATAAGAATAAAATAAATGTATGCTTAGAAATTATCCGTCCCACACTTATAGTGATACCAGAGGTTAAATGAGGTTAAATGGCTCACTAAAAGTACAAGTTTTATTGTATTCGTAACTGAGACTAGCTGCCCATCCACTCACTTCCACTTAAATTCTCCTTCTTTGTCTCGCTACATTCCCTGCATCACCAAGATATCTGTCATTATTGAGTTCAGAGGAGATCAACATAAAATAAATCCATTGTATCCCATTCTCTCACTGCTACTCTTCTCTAATAATACTCAAACATAAATAGCCTTTAGCTGACAGTTTCTCACCAAAAGTGGACAAGTAAATGAACTTCAATTGATAATATAACTCAAGGAGTGGAAATGAAGTTAAATAAGAATTTTTTCCTCCATCCTCTTCATAAAAATTCATTAGAACATGCTCATTAACATTTCTTCTATGTCTAGAAATTTTCTGAGACATTATGTAGAATTATCTAGATTTCATTATGGGCTGATGCTTTTTCTTCTTAATCATGACTTTAATAGCTAGCATATGTTCTGCCTTTTGCCCACATTAATTTTTTGCCCACATTAATTCATTATTTTTTACAATATCCATGTGAGGTAATATTATTAATAACCAAGTCATTCACTGACATATTTAACCCAATTTTAAAGAAATGTGTACTGTGTGTATCATGTTCTAAAACCTCTTGTAGTATGCAAGATAATGAAATAAAGGCAAATACATTAGTGTCCCTATTTAAAAAACAAAACAAAAAACTTTTCTTATACTTTTGAAGAAACTTTTTTCTTTTACAGTAGGCTCTGACCAACCTGTTAACAATCTTGTGCCCTTATCGATGACCATATGTAGTCAGAAGCTTGAGAAATGAAATTTAAAGACACGTAATTCTTTCACAACATTTATAAAGGCACAAAATGGTACAGAGGAAAACAACACAGATACCATAAAACAAGTAGCATTATATCTTGCACATTTTAATTGCTCTCTGTCAAACAAAAGGAAGGAAACACCCTCGATAAGTTCTCTGTCTCAGTCCCTATTTATTTAGCTCTTCCTGTCTTTCGCCTTCTAGTTTTATGAAGGCTGAATTTCATGTTCAAGATGAGAAAGAAGTCTTATTTTAAAGTCATAGGGTCTCATGTTTGATAAAACTGTCCAGACACACGTCCTTGCTATTGGTGAGAGGGAAAATTCTCCAGTCCTTGCTTCTATCATTCTTACTAAGTTTCTAAATATTGTGAGCGCCACAATGCATAGGACTCAGACCGCTGTCTCAGTTTGCCTCTTAATTTCTGTTGTCCATCACCCCTGTCCATTGTCCATAACCCTGATATCTTCGGATACATAAAGTATATTGTTATATAGAAAGAGTAATTAAAGTGCTGTTCATTTCAAGGATGGTGTAATTAAGATAACTTGAAGAAGCAGTTGAACAGAAAGAGTCCAGACTGGGTGTTAAGAACTTATTTAAAAAGGAATTCTTCTCTCTTTTAGTCTTTATCCAACCGTGATTTGGCATCTCATTTAGCAAAATGACTTCTCTAGTTAGAATCTTAAAAACGCCTTGTGAGTGATACAAATAAATTTCTATGGGAAGATAAAAAAAGAGTTACTTTGTAGCAGTGTTCAGAAAAATAGTTAGCAATGAGGTCTTTGGTTAGTTTATATGAGGATCACTTTTGTTATGGCCAATATATCATTGCTAAATCCTATCATGGTGCTTGATGAAACGTTCTCAATAAAAATGTATTTAATGACTCAATGAATGAATTCATAGATGCATGGAGAGAGGGAAGGAAGAGAACCAAAGAAATAGTCTTTAGAACTGCACCTATTTGGAGAGACCAGAAAGAAAAAAAAAATGAAGAAGATAAGGATATTTTGCAAACAAGAAATGAAGACAGAGCATGTACAAGACTGCTGATTTGTTGGACCATAATGACAAAGTTGAGGATTATTCTCTGAAGGAAAGGTACTGTTGGCTAAGTTAGAATTTACTCACGTTTATCACTCTTAAGAAGATTCCAAATGGGTTTCATTTCAGGAGCTGCAAGAGTTTAGTTACTGAGTTAAGTACTGATGTTTAAAATTTAATATGTAAATATATAGAAAAAAATTTTTTTCTTTGGTTATTTTATTTGTTTAAGTTTTGTTGTATACCACATCACTTCAGTTATGATACGAAGAAAGTCAATTTAAAGAAGAGGTATCTTTTATCACACTTCACAGTTATCTAGATCCAGTAACAGCTCTTGCTTTGAAATATTTTTTTTTTTAAATAAATAACAGAAGTCACCACTTTTTGACGACAAGCTATTGTGGCAATGTGAATAAGTGGAAAGGCTTGTGTTTATGATGTAAAACAATAAAAAAATTTACATTTACTCATTGCCTTTGACTATGACTAATTACACATAAGTTTAAATTTTCCCCTGGTCTATAATTTGTACTTCTGGAGTTCTTACTCCTCAAAATCAAAATTACCTGGGTTATAATATATATTAATTTATCTATATACTTTATGTATCTCTAAATGTCTATTTTTATTTCACTATATATCTATATTTCTCTATCTATACTTATATTAACTTAGATAATTACATTAATTTTAAATTAATAATAATTTAATTTACATTCATTTCAGAGTTACATTAATGTAGACAGATAATGTGTATTATCTCAGGTCACCTTCATCTCAGACTTAGGCTTCAGGACTCACAGGCTACTGAGGTCCCTCTGTCTTGGCCATAACATCACTTAATCAATAACCTCAGCCTCCAAAAATTCCTTTAGTTCTGATATATTTGCTTGGTCAAGACATAGAATGGAATATTAAAATTGCAACATATATGGATGCAAAGTACTTATATAGAGAATATATAAAGAATGCTAATAAATCAAAAGAAAAAGGTAAATAATTTAGTAGACATATGGAAAAAGACTTGAACAGATAATTTGAAAAAGTGGGTATACAAACCCATTTAAAGTGCTCATCCTCATTAGCAATCAGGAAGATGCACATTTAAACCATGATAAAATACCACCATATGTTAAACAGAATACTTAAAACTTAAAGTTAGATCATACAAAGTTCTGTGAGACAAATGAACAATAAGAATTTTCATACATTGCTGAAGAGAGCGAAACTGGTAGAACCAAAAGGGAAAACAATTTGTCGTAATCTATTATAGCTGAATACATTTATAATTTATGATCTAGTATTTTCATTGGGAATGTATCAACCCAACAGAAGACTGTTACACATGCTCCAGGAAATAGAACAAGAATGTGAACAGCAGCATTATTTGCCATATAGCAAATAACCTATATGGTCACCAAATTTGAAATAGTGAATAAAGTGATTACCATGTATTAATGAAAATCAGTAAGCAACAGCAACATCCAACCACATAGTTGAAGCACATAAATTTAATATTAATTGAGAAAAACCAGAAACCAAAGAAAAATCTACACGATTATCTATTCCTTTGAGATTTATATGTATATCTATATATCTATATATAATGCCTATATATTTTGAATATATATAGGTATATATATATATATATATATATATATATATATATATATATATTCAGAAGCAAGTGTGAAGAATACATACCTGAGTCATAAAAAGGTAAGGAAAAGTAAAGACGTTAACACTTAATTCAGGATAATGGTTATTTTAAAGAAGACAGGGGAGGGCCTATGATTCCATGAAGGTTTGTGTAGAGCTTCTGGCAATGTTGAATTTCTTAATAGGTAGTAATTACATAGATATTAATAGATAGTAATTACACAGATATTTGATTGATAGTAATACATTAAGCTTTTCATTTATATTCTGTGTTTTATTTTATAATATGAGAAAATATTTTTGAAAAGAAAAGAATGCAAGGGTTTGGACAAAATTGTTCTCTCAGAATGCCCTACCCTTGTAATATGTTCCTTGTATTAAGGCCTATGCTGAGGTAATTTGGTTATGAAACATACCTTTCCCACCTGAGGGTAAATATCAGATATTTTTTATTACTGTTATTTACAAACAATGTGCAATTATTAGCTAACAGAGCTGCTTAGAGTGTTGACTCTTAGGTAACCGAGTTAACACCACTCAGCAAACCCAGTGTATGATAAAAGAATAAACAGTGTAGCCTCAAAAATCTTCATTACTGAAAATGTTTGCAAAATTTATCAGTAATATCTTTATTTAAATGATATGTATATGAAAAATCTCTATACAAATATTGTACTAGAAAAAAAAAGATGGACAAGGGTTTGACTAATTACAGAATTAAAAGGTCTTTGGGATGAAAGCATGCTTATCTTATAGACATCAGTGATAATAGCTCACCCATTCTGGTTGACCTTTGAAAATATGTCCAATAGGGCCTGATTACATTGGTCCAGGATGGTAGATATGCATTTTCTAAGACAAAGTACTTCATGATCATTACAAAAGCTTTAAATATTAAAAAGTCTTGTATTACATGGCGCCAAAACTTGGCTCTCCTTGATCTGCACCATTTATTGATAGTTCTGTTCTGTTCTGTTCTGTGGAAATAGGGAATAAACGAAAATCTTCCCCTACATTTCAGAACTTCTATGAGTGACAGAAACACTTTATATCTAGATCTCTACCTCATTCTTCGTGATTGTTCATGTTACAAAAATCAAAGGAATTATAGTGCAAAGTGAGACTGGGAAAAGGAATTTTTAAAGATTTTATAGCTTTGGAAACCTTAGTGTGAAAGAGAAGGAAAGTAATGCTGAAAAATTTAGATCCTTGCTGTAATGTTCACCGTGCTCATTCCTTCTTTATTCTTTATGCTAATGGATTTCCTATTCATTATGGTAATCTCCCAAAGTGTCTGTTTTTAAGCAGAACTTGTCCTGGGGTGAGGGTGCGATACAAATCCAAGAAGAGTTGAGATATTTAAATAAAATAATACACTATTTTTCAGTGTTTTAGAACTGCTGAAAGTCAGGATACAATGAAAAATAAAATCTTATGCAGAAGGAAATGATTCACCATAGGACAGAACTAAGTGTAAATAATAAGTGAGGGACAAGATGGAGTTTGGCCCCCTCATATTCAGTGGTGCTAGGGGATGAGCTACACAGACAGAGGAAGGTGTTAATGAATTGCAATCGCTCCAGGTATCCCTTATTAATACCTAACAAGGTACTACCACATCAGCTGAAATATGTAAGTGTGAAACACCTAGCTTGAATTGGGTGCTTGCTGATTTCCTTAATTTGCTCTGATATTGATAAGGACAGAAAGATTCCCAAGAAAAAATGTGAGCATTCTTTTCTTTTTTCTTCCTTCTGTGATTTGGGTTTCTTTGTGTGTCATCTGTTAAATCTTCGTATTTCTTACCTTGATTATTTCCATCCATTCTTGCCTTCTTTCAGTGACAAGTAAAGAGCACTATGCTGTTTTTAATCGGTTGAACATATACCGGCGGTGCCAAAGAAATGTATACAGATGACTTGTATTCATCTTTTGTTGTCGGTGTATATTGAGTATTACATAATACAGTGTTTTTTCCTTTCTTAAATTTTTTTTTTTTTTTTGCACTCTCTATATATAAAGCTGAGTAGTCAATGTAAAAAGCAATGTAGTGAAAAAGAATTTAGGATGGCGTACTGGGTAATACTTACAATTGCTACACAAAAGAATGAGACCTTATGGAGCAATTGAAGAGCCTAATTCTCAAAAACAGGACCAACATTAACTGTCTTCTCATTGCTTCTATTACTGCATTCATGGCCTCGTATTTCTGTCAATACATGCCTCTAATGAAAAAAAGAATTAAACAAAGCATAGTTAAGTCTGACTCATTCATGAACATTGTGCCTGCTTGGAAGAGTCAGAATGCAATGTGGAGTTTTGAACTCAGGAATAGAAGCAGAGTGAAGAACAGACCACGATGGCACTACTGTGTTAAATGAGATTCTGGGATCAATTCTATGTTTAGTGTGAAAAGAATGTTGTAAATGATTAGTGATGCATATCAAGCATTCTTTGATGAGAGTCAGGAATGGGGAGAGAGTTGATGAGAGATAGGAAGTATGTGTTATCCCAGACCTAGTGGAAATGGTTGCAAGAGCTTTGAAGTATTATGAGTTCTTGCATATTTCTCATATTAGTTATAATCTTCTTCCATTTATTGATATAGTTCTCAAAATAAAAATAATTCAATTTCATAGCCAGCCTTTTGAGAAGAATAACCTCAAAGAGTAGAATAGAGGGAAACTACGGAGGAAAGAAAAATAAGATATCTCTGTAGCTTGTGACAAAAATAATAATGTAATAACTTTGAAATGTTATGATTACAATTAACTGTTTTGTTTTGTTTTGTGTTTTTAAGGTATTCCCTCATATCATCAGATGATTCTTATCATGCTAGTTATTAGAATCTTATTATGTTTGCTTGTATATACTAACTTCTGGGATACAAGACTTTAATGTAAATATATATATATATATATATATATATATATATATATATATATGTGTGTGTGTGTGTGTGTGTGTATACATATACACATATATACATTCTCTCTATATAAATTATATATGTACATTTATATATAAATTTTATGTATATATGTATAGCTTCTACTATACCCAGGGATTGTGTTGATGAAGGCTAAAGAATGGCTTTAAAGGAAAAGAATTAACAGCTCGTCTTATTGCAGCATCTAACCAAAAGTTATGCGCTTATTTAAACACCTTGCTACATGTATTCTAAAAATAGGTCATGGATCTGCAGGGCCTGCCACGTGCTGAATGCAATTCAAAGAATGTTCTTTAGGCTGTGCCCTTTGCTGGTGGAGTTGTTTACTGTGTAACTTGTAATGTGTGGACTAGAGCCACATTAAGGAAAGGGTGCTAGTCACTTAATCTTACAGGTGTTAGCAAGGTATTTAAGCTGGGACACCATATACCTGGTGGCTCCTTTATGTTGCTGTGATATACACAAGTATCATCCTTGGGCTAACCTTCCAATAAAAACATATCTTATATACAGGGGATATTGAAAAAGGAATCTGGGTATTTATCAGGATGTTGCTGGTATACAGTGCTGTGTTCTCTGGTGTATGTCAAACTGGACAAAAAATAGCTTTATTCAGTCTTATGAGTTTAATGTGTGATTCACATCTTTAATTCCACTTCAGTGGTCCCACAGTATACCAAAATACAATTTATGTATCCATTCTACCATGGATGGAAATTATGAATAAAGCTAAAATTTGTAATTATATACACATTCATTATTAACAAGTATATGCCTACCTAAGGGGTAGGATTGTTTCAAAATAAGTTATTCATATGTTTATCTTTTATTGATATTGACATTTTCTCAAAGTAATTATAGCAAATTATTTTCACAGAAGCAGTGTATGAGAATTCAAGTTTGGTTCACGTTTTTCCAATTTTAGCCATTGTTCTTTGTGTGTAAATGCCATATCATGTTGGTTTTCATTTACTTGTTTCTCTCAAATAATGCTGATAAACTTTTTCACATACTTATTAGCCATTAGATATGCTTTTTTGGTGAATTTCTATTTGAGTTTTGGGGCCATGATTTTACTGATTTTTTTTTTCCCTACTGATTCGTAGGAGTCATTTAACATTGGTTTATGATAAAATCTCATATAGTTGAAATCATACAGTATGTGATCCTTTCAGATTGGCTTCTTTCATTTTGTAACATATATTTAAGATTCCTCCACGTGTTTTCATGGCTTGACAGCTCATTTCTTTTTATCTCTGAATAATATTTCATTGTCTTAATGTACCACAGTTTATTTATCCATTGACCTCCTGAAGGACATCTTGGTTGCTTCCAAGTTTTTGCAATTATGAAAAAACTTGCTATAAAGTTCCATGTGCAGGTTTTGGTGTGGACATAAGTTTTCAGCTCTTTTGGGTAAATACTAAGGATCACGATTGCTGGGTTTTATGATAAGGATATTTTCAGTTTTGTAAGAAATGCCAAGCTGTCTTAAAAGTGTCTGTACCATTTTGCATTCCCATCAGCAATGCATGAGTGTTCCTGTTGACCCAAGTCCTCACCATCATTTGGTGTCAATGCTCAGATTTTGGCCATTCTAATAAGTGTGGAGTGGTATCTCATTGTTATTTTAATTTGTATAATGCAGAACGTATTTTTGTATGCTCATTTGCCATCTGTATATATTTTCGGTGAGGTATCTGGTAAGCTCTTTTCCCCATTATTTAATCAGATTGTTTGCTTATTGTTGACTTTTAAGAGTTCTTTGTATATTTTGAATTATAGTCCTGTATGAAATATCTCTTTTACAAATATTCTCTCAGTCTCTGGCTTGTCTTCTCATTCTCTTCACATTGTCCTTCACAGAGCAAGACTTTTTTATTTTATTTTAATGAGTCCATCTTATTAATTATTTCTTTGGATTATGCCTTTGGTGTTTAGATATCTAAATTGTCATCACTATACCCAAGGTCATCTAGGTTTTCTCTTATGTTATCTTCTAGTAGTTTTATAGTTTTTGTTTTACATTTAACTCCCTGAACTATTTTGAGGTGTTTTTTTTGTTTTGTTTTTTTTTGTTTTTTTTTTTTTTTTTGTGTGTGTGTGTGTGTGTGTGTGTGAGAGAGAGAGAGAGAGAGTACAATATTTGTGTTTAGATTTGTTTTTTGCATGTAATGGTCTAGGAGATTTTCTTCTCCACTTGACCAGCAAAGAGAGTATACATTTTAAAACTATTTTTATTATCCAAGACGGTGAGGTTTTGATAGATCCAAAAGGATTGGATGTTATACTACTACTAAAATAGGCAATTTGTTTCTCTAGTAAGTGATGAATACAATTAAATCTATGTGGAACCAAACTCAGAAAAAAACAATCAACTGAGGGTAAAATGGGTGAAAAAACCAACTTCTTTCAACTCCTTATATTTGACATATACAAAATTTTATATTTTAAACTTATTGTCATTCTAAATTAAATAACTTTCTGTTGTTTAAATTTCAGTGAGATTCTTTTGCATTACTTCTTCTTAAAATATGGATGCCATGAGATTGATCAAGAAGATCTTTCAGTTAAGAGCTCTTGTTCTGATGTTAGACAGGAATTGACATCCAAACACTTATTACTTCAAATCTTTATAAGTAATTAAATCTTTAAGATCTTTATTTTCATAATTTCTAAAAAAAAATATTCTCAGTGAACTATGAAGATTAATCGGAATAATATAGAAAGAATTTTCCCTGGAAATTTTTTTAACATTCATTAAAGTTGTAGGTAATCTGCTTCTAAATATTATTGGCTGGGTCCTCAACATGTGCAGACATACTACATTTGTACATGCAAGCACATTGGGGGGATATCAAATTAGTTTATTAAAAGGAATGATAAAAATGCAAGGACGATGAATAGGTACAATTGATGAAAGGAATAGGTAAATCGAACGTGTGTAGTGCATTGGCAAGTCACCCCAAAGGCTGTGGGAAGGCCAGCTAAGGCTGAGTTCTAATTTTCACTATCGCCCCATGTGTACTTGTCAAAGTAATTGCTGTGTCATATTTCAGGTCCTCATCTTTGCAAGTTGATTACACAGCCAGCCAGCTCTGTGACAGATTTTACCTGTTCTCTCACATCATAAGTCTCAAGGAAGTCATATAAGTGAGGTCACTTTTTTCAGTGGGCTGTTTTTACAATTCCAATAGTAACTAATTCACACATTTTCCCAAGTGTCGTGTATACTCCACTGCACACAGCTCACTCTCCCATTCTTCACATTCTGGTTTCTTGGTATCCTGGAGTAAGATTTGGCCATCTTATTGTTTTGCATCTTTATCAGTTTCTCAACATATTCTCTCTGTTTATAACATTTGGTAAAGCCGCATCATGATAGTCAAAGAAGTAAGACATGAAAAAGTAAGCATGGGAGGCATAGAACTCCAGGTTGATCTAACAGCTGATGACGACCTCCAAATTCTGTTGCTAGTTCTGGCACATTCATTTTTTGGGGTGTGTGCCAAGTATGAATAATGGTTCACATTTGAACAGTATCAGAAATAAATCTGAGAAAAGAGAGCAAAAATCAGAGCATAGTATTGGGATGCATGAAATAAGATTTTTGTTTAATGACATGCATAGTTCTGCTTACAAGATATATATAACTTGGTTAGGATGACTTCCGGAGTTGTTAGCAAATCCCCATTCTTATTAACATATACACTTTAAATTAATGTATATAAAATGGACTGTGATAATGCACTTGTCCTCTTTTAACCTCAGTATGTACATCTATGCAATAAAATAATTTCTATGGCAAATTCTAGCTTTAAGTTCCTAGGTGTCATAATATTCAGCATTTTGAACATTTTGATATTTGAATGAGAAATGTATTTAAAATGTGTGTGAAAAAAATTGATGGACTTATTGAAGCCTCATTTTTAGCTGGATGTTTTAGCAAATCAAATTCACTACCATGTAATTATAATGCACTTACAGTCTTCCACAAAAAGGGCATTTTCAGATTAGTACAGACAGATGATATTTTATATGAAAACAAAATAGACTTTTCCTCGTGATGAGTTCTTTGCGCATGACACTATTCAAAACAGAAAGCAAATGGTCTCAAGATTGATCAGCCTCAGTAATCACAACTATTTGCTAGGCAATATCTAAAATTAAAAGACTGTTTCCTTAATTCATTAATACAGCTCTCTCTCTTTCTCTGTGTATTTTGTTCTTTTATGCAATAACTATAGTCATTTATTTCCACGATAATATTTGGAGAAGCATGATATGGAAGAGGAAAGAAAAACTAAAAATATAGCAATAAAAATAATGTATGACAGATAGTTAATCAATACATGATGTTGAGGCTGAAATTAATGACATTGTTTTCTCTTTTTAGATCTCAACTATTATATTTCTTCTTACAGCTTTTTGGAGATTTAAACTTTCTGTTCCAAAGGAATTTCACAAGATTAATTTTATGATATAACTCTGAATAGACAAATGTCTTTTTCTTTACAAGGAAATTTTCTAGGAGACATTTTCATTATTTTTCTCCTTTTTCTGAAGTTTGTATGGTTGTGTGTACGGGAAGTTCTATATCAAAGTAAATGTAGTAAATGTCCAATAGTGATTAAAATAAAATACTGTGATGCGTGGAGGTGGTCAAAAGGTATAAACTTCCAGTTATAATTCAGTCATGGGGATGTAATATACAACATGGTGACTCTAATTAGTAATACTGTATTGAGTATTTGAAAGTTGCTAAGAGTAAATCTTAAAAGTTTTCATCACAAGAAAAAATAATTTGTAATATGTATTGTGATGGATGTTAACTACACTTATTATTGTGATGATTTTGCAGTGTATACAAATACAAATCATTATGTTGCATACTTGAAATAAGTATAATGTTATATGTTAATTATATATCCAAAATTTAAAAAGAGAGAGTGAATGGCAGAAGGACCTCTGAATCTACTGTAGCTATATTGAAATGTAGGGTGAGGAGCCTCCTGGGAAAAAAAGGATAATATATACTAATGCTTTGTATTCTAGAGGACATTATTGGAAGTGTTCCCAAACCCTTAAAGTACTCCCTGTGAAATAGGAAAGAATATGGTTGTTTTATATCAGCAAGTATTAACCAAATTTGATGTGACATTCTGGGACTAATGTTGGCCCCTGGAGGTGACTTTACATGTAAATTAAGAGTAGCTGGATCATGGTATATCCTCTCTGGACATTGATATCTTCTACTCCAGCTGGTTGCTGCTATAGGCTGAATTTGTCCCCCCAACATTCAAATATTGAAACCTAATCCTCAATGTGATAGTATTTGGAGGTGGGGCCTATGGGAGGTGTTTCAGTCAAGAGGGTGAAGCCATGAATGGGATTAATGCCCTTATTAAAGAGGCCCTGGTGACCTTCCTTGCCCCCTTGTGCTGTGCAAAGACACAGCAAGAAGCCAGCCATCAATGAACCAGGAAGCAGGCTCTCACCAGACACCAAATCTGCCAGCACCTTGGACTTCCCAGCATCCGGAAATGTGAGAAATAAGTTTCTGTTGCTCATAAGCCAAAAAATTAAATAAATAAAACATTGTTAAAATAAATAAAATGCTATGGCTATAAAAGGAGGAGGTAATCACTTAAAAAAATATGCAAGAAAGACATTACATAAAATGGATGAGATTTGGTATTAAACAAATTCCATGAAGGCAGAAAGCATCTGTTTTGTTTTCTTGTCTCCCTAGAAGACAGCCGAGTATGTGGCATATAGTAGATACCTAATAAATATTAACTGACTTACTAGGTAGATGGATGGATAGAAGAAAAGAGCAAAACTAAAGATACAATCTTTAGGAATCCCCAATTTATGGAGCAGGAAAAGGAGAGGTACAAAGTAGGGAGCTTTCAGATAAGTGCAACAGAAACAGACATGGGCCCATAAAAGGGAAAAAAATCATTTGCAGGAAGACTTGTTGGACAACAGTATCAAATGTTAAGAATTGCCAGAAGATGAGGCCCTGTTTGATAAAGTGAGCATAAATTACATACCTCATTTTAAGAATATTCCAAATGTGTCTGACTGTATGATCCGCTAAGTACTAAATTACAAGGATAAACAATAATACTTAAGAGTTGAAATAAGAGTATTCAGAGTAACAATTTACTTTTCAATACTTCTATGTTTATATGCCTTTTTGTGTCTGCATCACTTGAGTTTTAGTGAACAAAAATCCAATATTAACAACAGAGATATGCGTTATCTCAAGTCTCCATGCCTACTGAAAGCTTTAGCTTTGAGTTTACATAAATACTAATAGGTGTCATTATTAACTGTCTCTTAGCTATTAGAAATGTGGGCAAAATGTCTAGATGGACGGGCCTGGCTGTACAAGAATTAGACAGAATATTCATGCAAATAATGATAATGGTAAAATTCACTTATTTACTTAGCACAATCCATATGAAAAAGGTTTGGGTCCACCCTTGGGTTAATAGCCTGAAAATTGTGGAATTCCTACTGCACCACCTTGCTCATTATCACTTTTAAAATCATTTACTAATTGCCTAGCCATGCATGACATTACATGACCAATTAGACAAAACAATTTATAGTAATGATTTTGACACTTCCAGTTGATGTGGAGATGCAAGTTCAAAGTGTTATATCACACAGAATTTCCTGTAATTCTTTGTGCTAAAACTTGTATTAAATCTTTTGACTATGAGATTACTCATTGCAAGACTGCAGAGAAAAATTCAACCTGAAAAATTCTTCTCTTTGGTGTCTATGTTTATCTTCATAAAACTACTTGTTTTCTGTTTACACAAATGTCTTTAATAGAGATTTCTCAGTTTACTTAAATCTTTAAGGCATTCTGTCTCAATTGCTATTCACTTTATATTATTTATCTTTTAAAAATCTATGCATTTGGATTATATATATATATATATACATGAATTTCTCTTAAACTTTTAAGTTAAGGCACTTGTCTCCATTAAATAAGAAAATTCACATTTAAAATTTTACTTTATTTTAATAGACTTGCTTTTTTAGAGCTGTTTTAATACACAGCAAAAGTGACAAGAAGGTAGAGATTTCCCCCTATACCTCATGCCCCCACCCCAATGCACAACCTGCCCCATTGTCAATTTCCACCACCACAGGGTATATTCGTTACAACTGATGAATCTACATGAACCCATCATCACCCAGAATCCATTGTTTCCATTAGGGTTCACTCTTGGGGTTGTACATTCTATGGGTTTTGACAAATTTGTAATGGCATCCGCCATTTACAATTATCATACAGAGTAGTTCCCTGTGTAAAAATCTGTGTTATGCCTGTGCATCCCTTCCTCCCCCAACTCCTGGCAACCACTGATTTTTTACTGTTTTCATAGTTTTGCCTTTTCCAAAATGTCGTATAGTTGGAACCATATAGCATATTTAGTCTTTTTATGCTGGCTGGCTTATTTCACTTAGTAATGTGCATTTAAGGTTCACCCATATCTTTTCATGGCTTGATAACTCATTTATTATAGCATTGAATAATATTCCATTTCTGAATGTATCATAGTTTCGTATGTATCGTAGTTATCAATGTAACCTACTGAATGCCATCTTGGATGCTTCCAACTTTTGGTAATTATGAATGAAACTACTATAAACATCTGTGTGCAGTTTTTGTGTTGACATAAGTTTTCAGCTCCTTTGGGCAAATACCAAGGAGCGTGTTTGCTGGATCACATGGTGAGAGTACTTTAGTTTTGTAGGAAACCACCAACCTGTCTCCCAAAGAGGCTGTATATACCATTTTGTATTCCCACCAGCAATGAATGAGAATGCTTCACATTCTCACCAGCATTTGGTTCTCAGTGTTCTGGATTTTGGTCATTCTTAGGTATGTAGTGGTAGAAATTCGTTTTTTAAAAAC
Source organism: Rhinolophus sinicus (assembly GCF_057876585.1). Classification (NCBI taxonomy): domain Eukaryota; kingdom Metazoa; phylum Chordata; class Mammalia; order Chiroptera; family Rhinolophidae; genus Rhinolophus; species Rhinolophus sinicus. Next base: position 89,970,183 of record NC_142502.1, read on the forward strand.
GTCGTATTTTGTACTTGTGACCCTGTGTTGGCCTTTTTGCTGGACTCACTATCTCCGTGCTATTCCACACCTCACTCCACAAATAAAAATTAACGTAATATGCCAAAAATATAAAAGTAGAAAGCTCAAACACTAAAACTTCTAGAAGAAAATATAGGTAAAAACCTTTGCATCTTTAGATGTGCCATTTCTCAATAAAACTGCATGGAAACAAATCTGATGACTATTCTGTACACTAAGCCTTCTGCAAGAGGCAGGATACCCCCTTGTGCTATTTCTAGATGCATCAATTAAACATACACTAACTTTTTTCCTTCTGTAAATTGATGGCTAGGAACAGTATAACAGAGGTTCTACTTCTCAAAGATTCCACCCGTCCTGGAATTTTCCTATTCATTAATCTGTTCTCCTGCCAAAATCTGTCCACCTTTCAAGACCTGTCCCACTTTTTAAATCTTTACTCCATCTGCCCTCCAATCAAACCAAGTACTATTGATTTGTAAACAGCTATTTTACAAGAATAACAGGGGCAGTTGGCCCCTGCAACAAAAAAGACAAATCTGATGTGGCAAATATTGTCACATAATGCTGTTTTCAGAGAAAGAGTGTTTAGAGTTCCCTTGATCTGTCTGTGGAGTGGATAGAATAAGGAAGAAGACTGACCCGCAGTTTCTTCCCCTCCTACCCAGCACTCATCTATGAAAGCTTATATGTCTTTCACACCTCGTATATTGAGTTCATTCATCTAATCCCTCACTGACAGCAGACGGAAAGGACAATGTTGAGAAGAATATAAATAACGTGAGAGTGGAAAATAGTTTAGGATCTTTGAGAGTGTCTCTGACTGAATTTTTCACATTGGGTTTTCTTCAAAACTCAAGATCTTTACAAAGTTTTTCACCTTCAGGAAATAAGAACATTTTTATGGCCTGCATAGAAACTGTTCCAAAGATACACATAAAAGTTGGTGATTTGAACTTCCATTTCACTCTAAATCTTTACAAATGTTATGGGTTGATAATTCATTAAACCTCTCTGAACATCTGAGTGTGTTTCTGATGTTTTCTTTGTCTCTTCCGATTGTATTCTTTTTCGTTTGTTTGCTTGTTTTGCTTTTTAGCATACCTTGTCATTTTTTAAAGCTGGAAATGATGTAGTGGGTAAAAGGAACTGAGGTAAACAAGCTTTTAGCATGTGCAAGTGTTTGTGCTTATATGGCTTGGAGTTAAATTGTGTTTACTGTAACTGAAACTAAAATTTCCTCTATTTTCCTTGATTTGGTCTCCCTTGTCTTTAAGCCTCCCTACAGACTTAAATAGTGTAAATCTTGCCTTTCTTGTATCCTAATACCTTACTCCGTTAATGTGGAAGTAAAATATGGGGCAAAGGAGCATTCTATAATTCTGATTATGTCTCATCTTTTAGTAAGGCTATGACCTGGCTGTGAACTTCACAAGTGCTCCTCAGTTTTCCCCACCCACCCACCCCCCTTAGGTGAGATGGGAAAGCTAGAGAAGGCTGGAGTTGGTTATTTCCATTTTCTCATATTGCTTAGGTTCTGGTAAAACCTGTGATGGTTAGGCTCTGGTAAAATAGTTTTCTATAAGAAAAGGCCTTTGTTAAGGAGAACAGAACGCACTGGGAGTATTTCAAAATGGCTATTTTGAAAGCATGAGCAGATTTTTTCCAATCTTCATCCTGATATGCCAATGGGGCTCTTGATCGTAAAATGCATGCAAAAAAAGTGTGAGATCCTCAATAAAACTGGGCTCCCAGGAGTGTTTTTCCCTCTACATTCAGTCTCCGTCAATCAGTGAATTATCCTTGAAGGTCTCCTACCAGTTGGTGGGTGTAGCAGCAGCTTCTGCTCCCAGGAAGCTATAATTCTCTTTCTCTCCCTGTCTCTCCAGTATTGTGGTTTATTTGTTTGTGAATTCAATTCTTAGCTGGTTATAAAAGTAGTTATTTATTTTAAGTTTATTCAGCATTTTTGTTGTTGTTGTGAGGATAAAAATGATGATTTCCAAGCTCCTTCTGGTCATGTTGTACCAGAAACCAACATCAGTGTTTTTAATCACAAAATGAAATTATCTCTAGGGTTGCTTTCAGGTCAAATACTGTATGTTTTGAATTTCTCCTTATTATAGAATATTAAAATAATTTTTAGATATTTGGTACTAATACAATTGAATGGTAAATGTGTATATGACTGGTGTCACGGTTCCATTATATCCCTGTGGTGCCATTTTCCAGAGCTGTTTTTAAAATATGAACATTTGCTCCTAAATTGCAATGTCTCATTAAGAGGTTGTCCCAAGGAGTTCTTACCAAGAATAGCACAAGTAGATAGTGTTTGCATTCACAGTTATTGACTAGCACGCTAAGTGTTTTATTTGAATTCACTCTATTAGCCTTTATAAAAGATCTAGGAAGTTGTCCACTTGGTAATTTTAAAAAATTGTATACAGCCTCTTTAAAGTCCCTTGAAGGACTAGGGGAAGAAAATAAGATATTCTTTTCATTAATTTTTTAACCATGCTTTCTCTTACTCTCAAAGCACGCACATTTGTCTATTTTAGAGATATCTTTGCAATCCATTTAGAGAGCTCTTCCTGCTGTTACAATCAGTTTCAACCTGTGGCAGCAGAGCAATACATACAGGCATATATTTATCCCACAAAATATGGTGAGGCATGATACAGGCCCAGTTTTTTAAAAATGTAATAAAATGATGACTTTCACATTAGGATTCATAAGTACATATTGATTAAGTAAAGTAAATAAAATAAATTTCATGAATATCTGTCTTGTGCCAGTGTTTAGAAATAAAGTTTTAATTTCATCTTTCTCATCTTGCAAAATTTCCAAATACTCATCACACATTTATATTTCTTTGATATGTATTTTGTATCAGGACCAAGTAGTGTTTGTTGAAAAGATTTTTACAATTTTCTGATTCATTTCAAGCACAATATTAATTATTAAACCTGAAGAAGAAAATGTAGAAGAATGACAAAATCGAAATTTGAGGTTGTGATAATTTTGCCCATCATAGATCTTATTTCCAATCAAGATTTAAAATATTATTTCCCGGAATTCCTAACCAAGAGAGGATGACATAAAAGCACAATGAGTCAAACAAATAAAGACCTAAGGGAAGATAAAGGTGGAGGTAGCCATGTTTGTGAGGAAGTTCTAGGAAATTTTTCACAGAAAAGATAATACTGGAACAAGGGGCATGGACTCTATTGCTTTTGTCTTTCATGGTACCTAGAGCCAAACTTAACATTTGGTACATTCTTAATGAGCAATTGATGAACTAATAATTGAGGAGGATGAAAGAGGAATTCAAGAAGGAAAAATAACGTGATAAGAATCAAAGTTATACTCTCTCCTAAAAATACCTCATCATATTAATGCAAAAGCCTAAATCAGGGTTGGCAAACTTTCTGTAATGGTAAAGTGTCAGGTAGCAAATATTTTGGGCTTTATAGGCCACTACTTTCTCTGTTGCAATTAACTATGCCATGGACAGAAACAGCCATAGACAACATATAAACAAATGGCTGTGGCTGTCTTCCAATAACATTTTATTTACAAAAATCTTTAATGGGCCAATTTTTCCTGATAGTAACTTCCTGACAATTGATCTAAATCCACTTGGAAAACTTCTTATGTTGTGGCTGGATTACAGTTCCATTCTATTCTTTCCTTCCAGAAGCCAGAAGTAGAAAAAAATGTCACAGCAATATGAGCATGAATATGAACTATGAAACTTCTAATGGTGAAGGTGAAATGATCCGAAAAAATATATTTCTTTCTTCATTAGATCTGTGACTTATTTTGTAGGCCATTATATAAATATTACAAACAATGGATAACAGAATGTAATAAAAAGATATATAAGACTAGGTTAGGATCATTTTATACCATCATTCAGAGGTGAGAACATCTGCTCATGTATATTTGTAGTGAATAAGAAATAAAATTGAATATGAAAACTTGAACAATACAGAAATAGCTGTCATGAAGTTACACAACACTCAGAGAGTAGTTTTTATGGCAGTATAATTCCAAGAACCAGTTCCATTTCCCATGGAGTTAGTGGCTACGAGTAGATCATGGTAAACCCGAGGCAGTCCAAAAATTTAGAGGAAGATAATTTTTGAAAACAAGATTTCAGTAGTCCTACCCTGTCCTTGACTTTTCAGAAGCAACTTTGGAGTTAAGAAATGAAAGACTCTAGATTTGTGTGATTTCAGACCCCTGTGGCAAAAACAGATGCCCTTCGTGAGTGATCCTGAACAAATACAAAAAAACAACAACTGAAGAGTATAGAATGTGTAGAACACTTGCAATATTCCTTTGCCCGTTGTAACTTTGAATAGATATGTGCAGCAACGTTCAATGGAGGACAGTATTACTATTAAGGATTCAAACCGCTTTAGACAAAGGTTTGGGTCACATCTCCAGAAAAGCCACCAAACCTGGTGATGTGATAGCTAAGGGTGAAGAATATTTAGGATGGACAGTTGGGGAAGGGGAGGATAGGTATCAGTTGAGACCCAGTGATGAATCGTAGTGAAGGAGGCTGAGATTCCTCCTACTATTATCCTTTTTAGGGTTTGCTTTAGGAAGAAGGATCCATGAGAATCACAGAGGAGCTGCTCTTCAAACCTAAGTGGAGAAGTAAATTTGCATGACACAAAGGGCTGATTTATTTATTTATTTTTATTTATTTACTTTAATTTATGTATATTGGGGTGACGAGTGTTAGTAAAATTACGTAGGTTTCAGGTGTACAATTCTGTAATACATCGTCTACATACATATATCACATTGTGTGTCCACCACCCAAAGTCAGTTCTCTTTCCATCACCATATATTTGATTCGTTTTACCCTTATTTACTACTCCTCTCACCCTCTACCCTCTTGTAACCACTAAACTATTGTCTGTATCTATGAGCTTTTATTTCTTCATTTGTTTCTCTTATTCCTTTGTTGTTTTCAGTTTTATATACCACACATCAGTGGAATCATATGGTTCTCGACTTTTTCTGTCTGACTTATGTCACAGCATTATAATCTCAAGATCCATCCATGTTCTCGCAAATGGCACTATTTCATCTTTTCTTATGACAGAATAGTATTCCACTGGGTATCTACCCAAAAATCTGAAAACATTTATCCGTGAAGATATATGTGCTCCGATGTTCTTTGCAGCTTTATTTATGAAGGGAAGACTTAAAGGGCCATCAAAATGTGACTATAACTGATCAAGGGCTCCAGGTGATATAGACTTTGAGATCCTTTGCTGCATTTATGCTGAGGGCACAATCTACACAGACTGGGCTCAGTCAGTGACTGGTTATAGGGAGGTTTCTAAGGTAGACACTTCCCTGAGAGATGCGGGTTTCCTCAGCTTGCTGGTTTGGTGGGGAGTACTCCATTATGACGTGGCTGAACCCTTTTTAGGCTGCACAGCAGCGTAAGATGAATCCATCCAAATGTTTCCTTTGTTTCATTCAGGATCAGCCTTGCATCACAGTCTGATGGCTCTCCTAACCTTTCCTGACCCTCTTCTTTTTTGACTCCTATAAGAATTTCTGCTAATAAAATCCCAGCACATTTAATTCTGTATAGGCATATATTTCTTGCACACATAGACTATACACATTTTGCCACTAGTTTAAGTAAATAATTTAAAGTAGTTTTACCAACTTCATCTGCAATATTGCAGAACAGTTAAGAAATATTTTTAAAAATGAATTTTACTATATACATAAAAATGAAGACAACACATAACCAGCAATGTTTTCTGATAAGCTACAATTCATTGTGTCCTCATGACAAAAAACACAAATTAATAGCATACATTAATGTATCTTAATTGGAGTGCATATAGTAATACTTATAATTTCATTGCAAAGGGATTGTGGAACTGAAAACAAATAGCCAATCTTCCTAATTTGGAATCAAAATGTACATAATCAAATATGACTGAAATCTACCAAAGAAAAGACATAAACATGAGCTATCATTCTAATAAATGATAGAAAAAATACTGTCACAAAGTACATGAAAATTACAACCAATATATCAGCATAAAGTTATAGTAATTTAATAAAATTATTAATATTTTTATTTAAAAAGAACAAATAACAAATTTAAAAATCTCAGAAATTAGATTGCTTAGATACAGGTAGATATAAAATGTGAACTTTCCTATCTCAGAAATAAATATTTTAAATTCAGAAATGAAGTCAAAATTAGAACAAATAAAAAAAGTAAAATACTGAATGGGTAGCACATGAATAAAGGACAGATATGAATAAAGGAAGCATTAGGCATACTGAAAAAAAATTAATATTCAAAATAAAGTAATATGTATAAACACAGGCAATGGGGATTCAATATATCTGTAACTGGATTTTTCTAAAAGGAAAACAAAAGAGTGGAATAAAATAATGACCATTTAAATAAGTATATAAATGTTCCAAAATACCAAAGCAATTACAAAAACAAAAAAACAAAAGGAAACTGCAGAGTGAAAGAATATTCAATACTCATATGAACACATATGTGAAAAATATTACATTAAAAAATTGGCGTACGAAACTAAATGAAGAGGGAATTCTGCTATAATGGGGATGAGAAAGCACCAGGAATCTCTCTCCCCACCTTGACAACAATTGCACTGGCAGAATCTGTCTGATGTATCTATTTTAGATGCTTCCAGTCACCAAGTTGTGCACAAAGAAGAGAGTGGCTATTATTGTTGCGCCTACCCCCATCGTTACAAGCTCTTCCCCTTCCAGCTGAAGTGATTTCCAGTGAATTTAAAGTGTTGACTCCCTTCCTCCCCCTTTGTTTTTCTTTTCCTTTTTTAGAGCCAGACATTAAAAACTAAGCCATTCAAACAACTGCATATTTGGAGGGAAAAATTAGAAAGTGATTATGCATACCCTGGGAAAGGCACAGAAAAGACCTGCGAAAGCCGTTAGTTTTTTGCAGCAACAGCATACATAAAAATAATAACAAAAACAACAAACCCTGTGGAAGGGAAAGAATATGATTTCCAGAGATACCACATTATTAAATTCAAATGTGGAATTTTCAAAAAAAAAATCTGAAGGCATACAAAGAAACTTGAAAATATGCCCCATCCAAAGACAACAAAATTAACAGAAACTATCCCCCTTAAAAGGCCTGATTGTAATCTACTAGACAAAGATTTTAAAACTGTCCTCAAGGTGCTCAGAAAAGTAAAAGAAGATTCTTACTACTGCCATGTGCAACAAAAGCAAAGAGAACCTTTACTATAATATGTTCCTATATTCCCTTTTTTTCTGAAAGAAATTCTGTGAACAGGGAAGGCATAAAATTAAGCATTTTGTATTTAAATTTTCTTGTTAGATTGATGTGTTTTTCCCCATAATGTTTATTCTTCTTTTAAAATTTGGAGGTATTTCATATAACATAAAATCTATCATTTTAAGGTATTCAGTTCAGGAGGATTTTAGTATATTTACAATGTTGTACAAGCATCACCACTACCTAATTCTAGAACATTTCCATAATGGCAAAAAACCCCTTATCTTAGCATTTACTCTCAAATCTCTCTTCCCCTCATTTCCTGTCTATTGATTTATTGTCTCTACGGAATTGACTATTGAGGATTTTTCATGTAAATAAACTCATATAATAGATGGGCTTAAGTGTCTGATTTATTTTATTCCACTTAATACTTTCAAGTTATATTTATACTGTAGTATGTATCAGTAATTTATTCTTTTTATGGCTGAATAATATTCTACTGTATGGATATACCATAGTTGTTTACCCAGTCATCAGGTGATGGATAGCTGGGTTGTTTCCACTTTTTAACCATATCTAGTTGTCTCAGGACTATTTTTTGAGAGGAGTGTTTTTTCCCCATAAAATTATCTTGGCACTTTTATCAAAAAATCAGTTGAACAAAGATGTATGAGTTGTTGTTTTTTCTAGACTCTCAATTCTAATCTATTGATTTATGTGGCTCTTCTTATGCCAGAACTACACTGTCTGATTACTGTGGGTTGGCACTACATTTTAAAATAAGAAATGTAAGTTGTCTTTGTTTTTCTTTTTTAAGATTGTTTGCCTATTTGGGGTTTCTTGCACTTCCATATGCATTCACTGTATCCCGTAAACTCTGGTTTGTTTTATTTTTGTTCTCATTAATCCAAAGTATATTCTAATTTTTATTTTTACTTTTTTTTGAACCACTGCTTATTTAGGAATGTGTTGTTTACTTTTCACATATCTGTGAATTTTCCAAATGTATTTCTGTTATTGATTTCTAATTTTATTCCATTGTAGTCAAAGAACGCAATTTGTATTATTTCATTTATTTACATAGATTGATACTTGTTTTATTCCTGATATATGGCTATCCTAGAGAATGTTGAATGTTCACATGAGAACTTGTGTTCTGCTTCAGATGGATGGAGGGTTCTACATATTAGTTAGTTAATAGACCTAGTTAGTGAGTTAATAGGTCTACTTAGTTTATAGTGTTGTTTAATATTTCTGTTTCCTTGCTGACCTGTCTAATTTTTGTATCCATTATCAAAAGTCAGATAGTAATGTCTCAAACTATTATTTTTGAATTGTCTCTTTCTTCCTTCAATTCTGTCATATTTTGCTTTATGCATTTTGGGGCTCTTATGTTAGGTGCATAAAGTTTATAATTATTATATCTTCTTGATGGATTGACCATTTTTTCATTATATAATGGCCTTCTTTGTCTCTAGTAACAATTTTCACCTTTAAGTTTATTTTGTCAGATATTAGTACAATCACTGCCATTCTCTTTTAGTTATTATTTGCATGGACTAGCTTTTTATATTCGTTTGCATTCAACTTATTTGTGTCTTTGAATCTTAAGTGAGTCTTGGGTCATTTATTTTTTAATTTATTCTAATCTCTGCCTTTTAATTGTAAAAACAATCCATTTATATTTAGTCTAATTACTGAAAAGAAGTAATTATTTCTGCCATTTTGCTATTGGTTTTCTAAATGTTTCATGTCTTTTCTGTTCCTCAATTTCTCTATTACTGCCTTGTTTTTTTGTTGTTGTTAAGTAGATATTTTCTTGTGCAACATTTTATTTCGCTGGTGGTTTCTTTTAGGAATTTTATAGTTATTTTCCTAGAGATTGCAATGAAAATTACAAGTAAGCTAAGAATCTAGTTTGTATTAATACCAACTTAATTTCAATATTACACAAAAGTTTTGCAATTTGTAGCTCCATCCTCTTCCCCTTTGTGCTATTATTGTCACAAATTGCATCTTCTACATTCTGTGCCCACAGACATAAACTTATTGTTTTATGCAGTTGTCTTCTAAATCATGTAGAAAAAAGAATCACAGACAAAAATACAATTATACTGTCTTTTATATTTACCCATAGAGCAGGGGTGTCCAAACTGCGGCCTGCCGGCCAACTGCAGCCCGCAATCCATTTTTAATTGGCCCGCAGCAAATTCCAAAAATGTATTTAGTTTACTTAAATAAACCAGGTGAGGCAATATGTACTTCACCTTTGCTATAGAGTATATAATGATCTTCACTGGTATTTTTTATGCCTTCATGTTGATTACAGTTATTGTTTTGTGTCCTTCCATTTTAGCCAAAAGGATTCCCTTCCAAAGCCCCTACACATATCTTCTTCCTCAAACTTTCCTTCTGATTTTTTGGTTAGACTATTGTTTACCATAACTCTTACCCACTGGGTCAGATAACAATGACTAAAACATTTGCCTATAAATGTTTTTGAAAAATCCTCCTTGGGAGTGTCTTTACTACTGCACATGTTCTCTAGGTCAGGAGAAATAAAGATAAACCTTTAACCGGGGTCTTCCAGAAAACCACCTGACAAGATAAATAATGACCCTTTTCTAGGAATGACAATTTGAAGAGCTCTAGCCATGTTCTAATCATTCTGGTACCATGAATGTGGACCATTATTTTTCAAGGTTTATGCTAAGCTGAGGAGTAAGGGATGAGACTAAGGTATGTTAAAATGTTACAAAGCTCATTTTTCTTAAGAGATTTGGTGATTTTTCTTGAATTAGTACTCTCTCAGTTTTTGCAAGTCTTTGGTTTACTTCCAAAGTGCTCAAAATGTTAATTCTCTGACAGTTTTCAACAGTTTTTCTATTGCTTTTTTGGAGGGGCAGGTTCTAAGAGGTCTTTACCCCATCATTTTGGTTGATGTCACACTGTGGATCAGTATTTAAACTCTGATCATTCCTCCAATATGCCATCAGCTTGTAGCAAATTCCAACTTGGCAAAATTTAGAGTGCAATAAGTATTTGTTGAATAAATGCTACATAGTAATATATTGAAGTAGTCTTCCTCCTATCAGCTGATGCTGAATTTCCATTTTTATTTCTTTTCCACAAAAAAAAAACACAGCTAAACCAAACTCCTTACGTTTGATTTAAGTCCAAAGTTTCCATTTGTATTTTATAATTTGAAATGTTTTTTAAAGGATAACAATTATTAAGCAAATAAGTTAATCTCTCTTGATTTCACTTTCCTCATTTATAACATGAAAGGATTAGACTGGAATCTCTAAGAAGTCTCACATTCTTTGTTAATCTAAAACATAGATTCTATGCCTCTGTGATTTATTTTTCTGATGTTTTAGAGAAGAAATAAATCAGGTTTCTTAGAGTAATATGTGGCCCCTTTTAGTAGTATTAGCATTTCAGGATCTTGGTAGAAATGCAAAATCTTAGACTCTAGTCTAGACCTACTAAATCAGAAATGCTGAGGCTGGGGTCTTCAATCTGTTTTTAATAAGCCCTCCAGAGGATTGTGAAGTAGCTAATGTTTGAGAACAATGTCCTAGAAATTCTTTGACTCTGTGGTAGAAGAGAATTGTTCTCTGACTACAGCATCAACTTCTGGATACTGTGTAAAACTTCTAGCTCTTCCACATGTATCTGAAATAGTAGACTTGGACAGTATTCAAATTGGATCAGATGTCACTTCCAGTTCCATAAACAGAATTAAAAACATTGAACCTAGAATTGTGAAATTAGATGATTTATTATAAGAAAATTATGTCATACTTAAAAACCTATTGTGTCAAATATGTCCCATGCTCATTAATGAATCCACAATTTCCTGATCATGTTACATTTAAATAATTATACATTCCCTGAATTAAAGTAAATCATTCAACGTCTCTGGTTCTCATTGTTTTCATCTGTAAACAAAAGTGATCTCAATGGAAACTTTCAGCTATAAAATCCTATGATTCAGACATTCGACAGCTTAATATTAAGAACATTAGCATATGTAGCATGACATGTAGCATACAACAGCAGATAGGACATTTGCAACATTTTCACCATGATGTTTTAGCAACCCAAACACATATCCTCTAAAAGTCCCTTAAAGATTGTTTTCATGAGAGATTATTTAAGGTAACGCAACCAGGTGTTACTTTTGTGAGAAAAAATTAATAATTTTTTTTGTGACCATGCTCTTTGAACACAGCGCAATTCAACCAAGCATACAAATGTTCTTGCTATTGATAAGCCTCAGTAGGTAGAACCACTTCCTAGGAGAATCTATAAATAAAAAGAGTTCTCTGTTTCCTTATTTGAAAAACCAGACTGGACAAAGATCTTTTGACATTTTATTCCTAAGGACTTCTCTACCATGAAGATTCATCTTTTTTTCTTTATTCTGCTCTTTTGGGTCACAATTTTACCAGGTAACATAGAAATATTTATGAGCATATTTGTGGCAATGAATTTGACAAGACACCAGTTGTTTCTTGTTAAAAATGTGATAAAAACTTGGGGATTAAAGATTTTTATACTAAATGCAACATGATACTCTGGATTGGACCCTGGAAAAGGAGGGGGAAAAAAAGACAATAGTGGGAAAACTGGTGAAATGTGAATAAAGTGTGTAGTTTAGTTAATAGTATTATACCAATAATAATTTCTGAGTTTTGATAAATATAACAGGGTTGAGATGTTACCATAAGGGAATGTTGGCCTCTATTATCTTTGCAACTCTTCTGTAAATTTAATATCATTTCAAGATGAAAAGTTAAAAAAAATAAGGTCAATAAATTAGTCTAATTACTTTCATCCTGAAAGAATTAGTTAAAATTTATTCTTGCTGAAAAAAATATTCTTTAGCGTAATCAACTTGTAGATGGTTCTGTTTCAGGGAATGATCTATTTATCTTTTCCTTCCTTTCAACCTATGCCAGTATACTGCTCCCAATCAGTAGGAAGCCTTTCTCAATATTCTGTCCTTGGTAACAATAGGCAAATCATGTCCCTTCTTGGCTTTTCTTTAAACAGTTTTAGTCACTGCTCTTCTGTCTGACTGCTACAGATCACACTAATGTTGAGTGCAATACCTTGTACATGAGCTGTATTTTTCATGAGAAATTTTCCCCCTCAAGGATTATCTCTTCACACCAGATATATAACACATTCTCTTCTTCTGAATTGATGTGTAAGTATTAATTGCATAGAAATAGAATAAGTTTTGGAGATGGAGTAATCGTTGAGTCTACTCCCTTCTTAAAGAGCTTAAGGACGAGCTCAAGTCTACCCGATTTATGATACTGGCACTGAAATAAGGCGCAAATATATTAACCCTCAGGAAAATATTCCTTTTTAGTTCCTGAATTATGACTAGAAGTCATAATAGAGGCCTAGGAGACTAAATTAACTTATCTTTCTTTGTGATTATTGTAAAGTCCATGATGACAATCTAAAAATTTACACATAACAAACTGATAAATTATCATTAAGGGTTGCAAGTGGATAAATTTCTAACTAGGGACCAAGCATCAATGAAGTGACAAAGTAATACAGTTATTAATCTAGCTAAGAAAATAACTTCCTCTTCCTCCATTCAAAAATTGTTAGAAAACGATCTCTGGATTTTTTCTAGATCTAGAAAGAGCCCCCCACACACTAAAAAAATATATATTAACATGTGATAAATCCTTTTCTTCTTTTAATTTCAACCATAGCTAACATTAATAAATCACTGTGCCCAGTGTTTTTTTATGTTTCATTAAATTATTTTTTCCTTATAACAGCCATATCAGGTGCCCCTACTAATAACTGAAGTTATTCAAGGATTTAGCAACAAATTTAAAAGTCATGTGTCCTGCAGACTTATTTTATAAACCAGTTGGGTCAGAGAGTGATATAGATTACAACGTCAGTGTTAACTTTTTGTATATATTTTTTCTTATATTTTCAAAATGAGGTCATTGTCCCTGTTAATGACACGTGCAAAATTTTGAAAGAAATCATACAATTTTGAACAAAAAAAAAATCTCTAAATAAAAGAAAGATGTCAAGATATATATTTTCTCTGCAAAATTAAATAGGTGTGATATGGAATATAAACATTTTAGAAAATAGTTAATCAATAAGAATCTTGAATCTTGTGTTTCATCTTATAGTTAGTTCACCAACATATGCAGTGGAACTAAGTAAACTTAAATGACATTTATGTAACTCTTTTAGAGTTCCTCATACACACACACACACACACACACACACACACACACACACAATACAAGGTATGACAATTAAGTTCGCGAACTCATCCTAGAAAAGGTGCTACATACCTAATTGCTGAATATCACTACGGTCACCTTCGAAGTACTCCCCTTGGGAAGCTATACACCTATGCCAGTGCCTACTTCAAAGAAATTTTGGAACTCTTTTTCTGGAATGGCCATCAGAGCTGTTGTCATATTACCCTGGATGTCCTGAATGTCATAAAAATGCCTTCCTTTCAATATTTCCTTTATCTTCTGGTAAAGAAAAAAAGTCACTGGGGGCCATATCAAGTGAGTAGGGAGTATGTTCCAATACAGTTATTTGTTTACTGACTAAAAACTCCCTCACAGAAAGTGCCCTGTGAGCTGGTGCATTGTCGTGATGCAAGAACCATGAATTGTTTGTGAAAACTTCAGATTATCTAACTTTTTCGTGCAGCCTTTTCAGCACTTCCAAATAGTACACTTGGTTAACCATTTGTCCAGTTGTTACAAATTCATAATGAATAATCCCTGTGATATCAAAAAGGTTAGCAACAAGTTCGCACAATTAATTGTCACACCTCATGTGTGTATGTGTGTGTGTTTTTGTGTGTATTCAGGTGGTGAAAGTTCTAACACAAAATTGGAGTAGAAAAACTCATTCCACTAAGACTGTTACAGATGAAAAAATGTCTAGATAAAAGTCTTTAGTTTTCTATGCAGAGAAATTTCCAGTGAAGTCATTTAGCTTTCCAATTCATTTTCTAGAGTTCATAAATGCAATGAATGTTTAGAAATGTGATATTGTTTCATTCTCACCTATTGTTTCACTTTATCTGCCAAATTGAAAAATGCGCTATTATCAATAATCACTTTTCTTTAAATCTGACATGTACTTTGATTGTAGAATAGATAGTACAGTTTTGTGGTGAAAGGGTAGTCATGATTTTTTTCCTGTTTCAAAAGAGGTGAATAGTAGCCAAAGGGATAAAATAGTACATGAGTCAAATTAAAAACAAATTATGAAATGAAATTATTTTTTTATTATCTTGCTCATTTCTAGCTTATATGTTAAGTAGGACTTTATATTTGTTTAAAGACATTCTCTAGTATACAATATGAATGTTGCACATGGAGTGCTTTGTGAGAGCAATGGAAAGAGAGATTACTTTCTTGAAAGTGATCAGCAGAGACTTCAGAGAGAAGATTGTATTTGAGCAATGTATCTGAGGTTGGAGGCAATATATGTTTGGTTTATCACGGCATCACTAGAACAGTGGTTTTCAATGACAGGCAGCTTCATTCCCAAGGAGACATTAAGCAGTGTCTGAAGACATTTTAGGTTGTCACAACTGGTACTACGGGCATAGTGGGTAGGGGGAGGCCAGGGATGTTTCTAAACATCCTTCAGTGAAGAGAATAGCATCCCACAGCAAAGAAACTGTTCAACCCAAAAGGTCAATAGTGTCTACATGAGACACCCTGCTCTAGGAAATGGCATAGAGCTTAACAAGGAGCATACAGTTGACCCTTGAACAACAAGGTTTCAAGTGTGTGGTCCACTCATACATGGGTTTTTTTCAATAAATACTGTAAATGCATTCTCTCTTCCTTATGATTTTGTAATAACAGTCTTTTTTCTAGCTTATTTTATTGTAAGAATATAGTATATAATACATATAACATTCAAAATATGTGTTAGTACACTGTTATTGGTAAGGCTTCTGGTCAACAGTAACTATTAGTAGTTGAGTTTTGAAGGAGTCAAAAGTTATATACAGATTTTCAACTTTGTGTGTGTGTGTGTGTGTGTGTGTGTGTGGCGGGGAGGGTTGTGGATGCCCTTACGCCCCACGTGGTTCAAAGACTCCTTTCTGAAGCACTCCTTTCTTCAAAGGACTTCTTTCTGAAAACACATGGGCCAACATGTAATGTGAAATATAAAATTAAATATATTTAGCTTGGAATCGTTCTTACAGCCTATCAGACCAACATCCCACATTTTCCCCAGTATCTCCAACTATCATAAATAATAAAATTCAAGTGATTGTCAGTCTCCAAGCTACAATAGGAAATGTGTAGCTTGAAGCACTGGTAATTTTAGAAATCCTATAATGGCCAACAATGGCCACACCTTCTAGACATTCTAATTTTTTTTGTCTTAATCAATGCCGTCTCTCATCAGATATGTGTCTAAGTTAGATCATTTCTTCAGGGAAGTGAATCCAAAAATATCCAGGGGAGTTGTAAGAATTCCAACAAATTGCCTAACATTGCCTCTCTCTCAACATTTTAGAATAGCAAAATCAAGCTGCAGTAGAAATCTTGAAGAACTCATAAAGCACAACATTCAGTCTAAATAATGTTTGTGAAAGCAGTAAGGGGGAACCCAGATGCAATTAGGTGATTGTAGCGACTGAACCTGACAGAAAATAAATTATGAATGCCCTTTTCCTCTTGACTTTGGGGACTATTCTTGATTTATTACCTAGTGATTTGTAAATCAGCAAGCTGGCACATCTCACTTAGGTCTTAGAAATTTTCTCATTTCTAGGATTGACCTTACACCAGGGGCAGTGCATTTACTTAAACTTTCCTCAGTAAGATTTTCATAGCCTTTAATCGGTGATGGGGGGGTGGTTCTTTTGTCCTACTCTATGATATTTGCTTCCTGAACTTTCTCCATTTAAAATATGGGTGTATCATAGCTAGATTGCTAATTTCAGTCATTCTTTCCTTTTTACAGCCAGAAAGAGATACCCCCAATATGGTAGCTTGGATTTGAGGAGAGAGTGCAAAAAGGGTAATGGTCGATGTAAACTTGAGTGCCATGAAAATGAAATTAGGATTGCTTACTGCATGAGACCTGCAACTCATTGCTGCTTGCAGAAGTAAAGAACACAGAAGAAAAGAAAGAGGCACATGGTCCAAGAAGAGAGGACCAGTGATACTAAGTCTTCTCAGCACACCCTTCAAGGCCTGTGTATGTCTGTAATACACAACGCATTAAATAAAATTTAATACTGAACCATTCAGAAGTGGTTCTGTATCACACGTGTATCTGGTGCCTCTGCATTGCATTTTCTCTTGATCTCTTGGTACCAGCGTAAGCAGATTTTGTTTTACGGAAGTTCTTCAATAATAATTCAAAGGTCTATGTGCCGTGTGTGAGTTGACATAGTTGTGTTGTGAGAAACCCTAGGTCAAAGAAATAAGAGGACCACATTTCTGAGATACAAGCCTATAATAGAAATGTGCTGTTATTTTATTATTAACTGCTGTTCTACAGATAATCCCAGGAAAAAATGTAAATCCACTGGGCTTGTGAGACTAGACATTGAGAGTATAGGCCCCTTGCATGAGAGAGACAGAGCTGAAGTGAGAGGATGACCAGAACAGAAGAACAGAAGAGCAGAGGAAAATCATAACAAAGTCCACTTTCTATTCTGATCTATAATTCAGTGGAGAAAAAATATGTATCAGGAAAGAGAAAAGGGAATAAGAAAGGAAGAAAAGAATTTCATTAAGGAAAAGAGGCTATACATAATTAAAAATTTTAACGAAGGAAGTCAGAAACTAAGAATCATAGCTGAATTCAGCTTCTCAGTCCTGGGAAATGACTCTGTCTAAGGGGGCAGACGGCAAAAGAAAGAAGGAGTTATCTTCACTCTGCAGTTCCACTCTGCCTGAGTTCCTCTTACTACTTCCTGTGAAGGTCCACAGTATTTTTCTCAACCATACCTCTGTATCACACAATTTCTATTCAAAAATGCAAAATCTACTTCTTTATTAGTTTAGGAATACAATTTAGTTATTTGTATTAATTCAGAATTTTAAAAATCATCAATACCACAACATAGTAATAAAAACAGCTACTAGCTTCCCTTACTCCCAAATCAAAATTGAATAATTTTTTTGTTATTTAAAGAAAAATGGAATGTGCTGTGTAGATACATTTGGATCAGACATGGACTCAGAAGGAGATGAGAAGTCAAAGAATTGCCAGACCCCAGCTACCCTCTTGGTATTTTCATTGTGGCATCGCATTTCATTTTCTAAATGTAGATATGAGATCTAAGGATGTATGTTCATACTAACCATTATCTGTTACATTATCTGTTGCATGAGGAAGGATTTTTTTTCTATTTTGATAAAGTTTCTAGATATATTTTCATCACAAGAGACTGTGTAATTTTTAGGGTTTTATTTTAATAAACGTGAGTTCCCATTATGAAACAATTATTTGCTAAACATACATTGAAGCCTTATCACATGCATGATCTTTCACGTATTTTAATCCTTTCACTGTGTTGATTTGATTTTTTTTCCAAAATGTGTCAAAATCCACGAAAAAATAGAAAGTTGATAGTTTGACTATTGTATGCATTTAATAATAGCATTTTGAGCTGCTTTGACATTGTTTTTATTTTAAATCTTTGTTATATGGTAATAAATTTACCATTATATTGAATTTTAGCAAAAAATACCCAAAACATACTAAGTGGTATCAATGAAAGTATAGATAAATTAGAATCTAATGGCATTGATGACATAAAAATTTTATTACAAAACATTACATGATATGGCATACAAAATTTCTTTGTTGATGATAGTGCAAGCCACAGGAGAACATATTTAAAAATCTTGTAAATGGAGAAAAATCTCATAAATGGAAATATTCATTTGGAGATAGCTGAACATCGCAGCAAAGGAGTTAATAACAGAATATAGACTTTGACTACTTAATGTATTCCCTTGTAGTATAAATATCTTCAAAAGTATTTTACAATATTCATTTAAATAGGGTTTCTCAACCTCTGCACTATTGATATTTTGGTCCAGACAATTCTTTGTTGTGGGAGCTGCCTTCTGCATTGTATCATAATTATATCATTATATTATTAGCTTATATCATGAGATTATATCATTAGTTGCAGGATGTTTCGCAGTATCCCTAATTTTTACTCACCAAATGCCAATAACACTCCTCCATTAATTGTGACAATCGAAAATATCTACCTCTATGGCCAATCCTCTTTGAGGGGCCTGGTTTGGAACCCCTGGTTTAGAACCACTGGTTTATAATTAAGCACTCATTCTCACAGAAATTTAAAAATGAAAATGGAAATGTCAAATAAAATCAGTAATATTTTCAGGTAGTCAATGCATTTTCTGTGTCTTGTGAGAACAAATTTCTACTTGAAATTTTTACACAACATAGCTGTGGTTCTAAGGTGATATATTATTTGCAAATAACTAAGAAGTGATAGAACCAATTTTGCAAAGCATGCTTTTTGTTTCTGGATCATATAGTTCTATAGATTTTATGATTTAAAACATTTCTACTCTTTGAAATAATGAGAAAGTAAAAAGAACATTAGTATATTTTAAATTTTAGCAATGATCATTATAAATCTATACTTCTCTTTTCTGAATTAAACGTATCTTAAAAGTCAACAAGTCTTTGGTAGGTTGACAAAATATTAGGGTCTCAGCAATGTTGATTAGCTTAAAAAGTACCCACCCAACAGAAGTTTTTTTTAAAAAGTAAAATGAAATCATGCATCACCTTCTTCCCTACTTTAAATTATATCAAGTATGGCGTGAAATAACTTTAGATTTTGCCAAAATTCACCAGTGGCCAGGGATTCTGTCATCATGAATTAGCTTTCCATTCTCAAAGCAGTTACATATATTCACATGTCAAAACCTGCCTGACAATTTCTTGCACTTTAAGCTTAACTTAGTTCTCTTTCCTACTAACTTTATTAATGATAAAGTAAGTGCACTTGAAATCTTCTCTACATTCTACACATTTGAAGTTTCTGTCCAGTTCTCAACCTAATGCTCAGAGATTATTAGGCACTCAAATAAACACCTGACATGTGGCATTGAAATGAAACCATTTTGAATTTCAATTAGATTGTAGACAGGCAATTAGGTTCTATGAGTTAACATTACATAATTTTAATCTAAATTCAGTTTAATTCATTATCTACATTTTAGTGAAATTATTTTTCTTTATGTTCCTGACACATAAAATTTAATATTCCAAATATATTTGTAATAGCTATGTTTATTATATTCTGTCATGTGGATAAGTGGAGTGACTTATCCAAGATAAGTAAGTGCTATGATGAAATTTGGAGAAAAAAATAATCCTGACTTCATAGTCTTTTTTTTTATTTAAAGACATTAATTGCAGTACAATTGAATCATTAAGAAAAATAAAATCATCAAATAACAAAAATATTTGCTTCCATTTACTGTAGTTTAATGTGTTAACACAAAGTTGTTCTAAGTTTGGAATCTTAGAACACCCTTCTTTGCATTGTCCTAGAAGATTGACAACTAACTAAAAGAGTAGCGTGTGGCTCCCCTTTTTACTAAATACTTAATGTATACAAAACTGTTTGTATGTGTATAGCTAAAGTGGTTTTGTTTCCTCAGTAAATTACTCTATCAGTATTTTCACAACTACTATGTTATAATTATTGGGCTATACTGGGTAGGACAGAACAAAGATTCAGAAGAAATCATAACTGTCATATAGGGGTTTACATTTTGGCCGCAAGAATAAAAGTATCATAACTCATGTTTAAGAAAAATACATATAATTAAGTACTAAATTATGCATATTGCTCATTCAGAAGTTGTAGACTGGCAAAAGGGACCTATCCGTTTGCTCTAGTATAATAAAGGAATATTGCAATTAAGAGGAGTGAGATCTGGAATGATGAAGAAAGCATTGAACAAATGATTCTGTGTAAAGATAATAACAGTAGATTTAAAAAACTGAGAAAACATGAAAATGAAAATTATATGTATTTAAATATCTATAAACATTGTCTTAATGAAAACATCAGAGAGTAAATCTGATCTTAATAAAGAAACAAAAACATTAGGCTGGGAAGTGCCCCCAGGAGTCAGCTGAAGTTTAGTACTGATGTGAGATGTTAATATGACAAAACTATTTTGTGTAAATAAAATGTTTATGGCTTGGTCACTTTCTAAAACAACTGATAAATTCTGTTTTAAAATAATCTGATATCCTAGAATCTCCATCTCACACACATGATCTCATGTCTAGGACAGATTTTTTCCTCCATTTAGTAAGATCCTCAAATGAAAACCTGGATTGACGACTTTTTCTTTATCGATTGCAGCCAGAAGTAACTTTGAACCAAAGTATAGATTTGAGAGATGCCAAAAAGTGAAAGGAATATGTAAAACATTTTGTGATGATGATGAGTATGATTACGGATACTGCATTAAATGGAGAAGTCAGTGTTGCATATAAACTCAGGATAACAGAAGTACTACTGAACATCAAAGTATGGAACACAGATGCATCTTACTGACTCAAGAGTAGGTAAAAAAAAGAATGTTTTTAATGTTTAATGGAAATATGCACTTTTAAATGCCAAATACCACTGTTTATGTAAATAAGAATGATGTGCAGTCTATTGTGTCTATTCATTGACTTCTCAATTTCTTTGTACTTCAGATGGATGAACATATTAATTAAGCAAGGGAACAGACTTTAATTATGCGTATAATCTCATCATGACCATTTAGACACCCAGAGATTCATGTCACCTATCTGAGTTGCTCTGCTTCTTCTCTAAATGTATGTATGTGACAGTATTGCCAGCTTTAATATGATAATCAGGGCTCTCTTCATATATCCTTTTGTGCCACATCAAAATTTCTATATATGTACCCTTAATTTTTTTCTTAAAAGAGAATGCATGTTTTCTCCCTTACAAAGGTGAAGACTTCCAATTTTGGCTTGCCTGATGATTTTCTATATTCATTTAACCAATTCCTGTGAGATGACAATTTGAAATGACACTGTTTAATAGTTCTCTCAGTAGGGCAATTAAAAGCACTTCATGGCACAGCAAAGGGGGAAATGACAAAGTCTAAGAGAGACTTTTTTATCCATGCAATTCTTTATTCAAATAAAATCCCATCAGGAAGCTCAATAATAGGTGAGGTGATCTTGTCCCAGCAACTCAGGACTTGCACAACCATTATGATTATTTATTAAATTTTTTGTTAAAATTCTCTTGAAAATTGTTTTCTCTCTTCTATTTAAGTCTATATATAACATCCTTAATTTTGCATCTTGTTTGGCAAGGCCTGACATATTTGCCCTTCACAGAAAACATTTGCTGTCCGTTACATAAAAATAATCTAAAATTTCCAAGAGCAAAATGTGGTTCCTGAAGCATCAGTCTTCGCACCATCTGAGAACTTATTAGACATGGAAATTCTTGGGGTTTGGACTTGCTCAATCAATAACTCATCGAGGTGGGGCCCAATGATCTGTACCTAATCTGGCCTCCAGTTGATCATAATGCACAGAAAAATGTGCTAACTGTAGCTTAAAAATATTCTTATTATTGAATTTTGAAGCTCTTACTATTTGAATATAGCTCTTACTATTTAAATACTGAAAATCATGGTCCTATAATTTTTTAGTGAACTGGGACCAGACTTTTTGAGATCCCTTGACATTACTGATAAAACATACTCAAGTAGAAGTAAAAAGATACCAAGTAATCTAGTTCTTTCTTTGGAGAAGATACGGGCAAAAGAAAAGCGTAAAAAGAATCTTTCAGATGTAGTAATTAGAATTCAGTCTTGCATATTGGCTTGTCAATAGTTGTCGTTTGACCTAAATTAAGTAAAAATAAACTCAGTCAGTGTTTGTCTTTTTTCTACTTGCTCAGTTGTTCTTCTGTCTCATCTTGTAGTGCTTTAGAAGATGAACATTTCTGAATAAAAGCCCATTCTAATCTCACATGGAGAAGTATATGAAGTGAAGCTGGCTATAAAACTGTTTTAAATTTTCTTTGTGTGGAAATTTCCATACAAATAATTGTTCTGCCTCCCTTTCCCTCACCCCAAACCCTTCCCCTTCTCCAGTCACTGTCCCTCTGCTTTCTCGTAGGAGTTTTAAAATTCAAAATATTTAGAAGGAATAAAAGGACATGTGCTAACAACCAATTTTCTTTAACTCTTACACATGCTTTGGACACAGAATGTGGCCATTGGCTGTGTTGTATTGAAATGGCAGTTCTGATTTTCTTGCTGATTCCAAGAATGGTATAACGGTCAACCGAAGAAATATATCAGGGCAGCCTTAAAGTTTTCCTCAGTTTTAACTAATCTTCAGACAAATTTCTTCCTGACTGTATGCCCCTGACTTCACTTTTCTTATTGAATTTCTTTAGCAAATTTGCAATTGTAATTTTTTCTCTGTATCTTTGAAATATATGTAAATTTTCTCCCACCTTCTGGTCAGTTTTACAACACAAGAAACGTTCTTTCTCAAGAACCTGAGAATCATCCCTTTGAATTGTACATTATTTCAAAGGACATAGCACGCTTATATCTCAGTCTTTGGGGAAGGCTAAGAGCATAACTTCAATGGGTGCCAATTATCAAACACCAGGGACTAATCACGGAAAAATGCATTTGCAAACTCAGGGATAACTCAGTGCTCAAGGTAGGCCACGATCACCCTCCTACCTCTATTATCCTCCAGTGCTTTTTCACTTACGTACACCAGAGCTTAAAAACCCTTCCACCTTGTGTTTCATTAGACTTGAGTTCAGCCTTTCCCCACTATGGCAACAGTCTTGAATAAAGTCTTCTTTGACTGTTTAATTTTGTCTAGTGCAAATTTTACTTTGACAAATAAAATGACAAAAATTGAGATTGTGGGCTTGAAGGGTTTGTTTAGGAAATATCCTCTCCAATATGGTTCTCCAATATGATATCAATCAGCACTAAAGAGATATTGTTTAGAAAAATTCCCTTGATGAGAGAATGCCGAAAATGCCGTGTGAGTTATACATATAAATGTGAGAAGGTAATAAAGATTATGATAATATTTCTTAAAATGGCCAAGGAAGACTTCAGGTAGAAAATGATATTTGAGTGCAGGAACCATTTTGTGTGTTTAGATTATCAAATATCCATAGGACCTGGCACAGATATTGACAAAGACACTTGATACATTTTTATTGAACAAGTGAATGGATAGGATAGGTGGATGCATACATAAAGACCCTACCTTGAGGAATACGTACTCGTATTTAAGACTATAACATGGAAAATAAGAGGACAGGGAGTTTTCAAAGAGTTATAATTGAAATGTGGTTAGAATTAAAAAAGACATTTTTAGGAAGAGTAGTCACAGACAATGCTAAATGATGTAGGATATCTTGGAAGTTGTGGTGTTTTGGATAAAGTGAACATATAGTTGTATAAATTATTGTAAAAATCTGCTTACAAAGGATTAAAATTCAATGTGAGAGCATAAATGCTAACATTCAGAAAGAAAAAAAAAAATCTAATCCTTTGGCACAATCCTCTGATTGAATTCTGTGTTTGTCATTGCCAGGCTAGTTGTCCTCTATCCCTGAGATGTATTAGCAAAAAGACTCCTGAAAAATGCTAGTAGCGAAGGTTCTTTTGATCATTTTGTATTTCTTTAAACTCTTTATCATATTGCTGAAGCTATTGAGCTTCTTTTACTTAACTTCCGTTAATTATTAGCTCGTTAGATTCTTGATATTTATGCTTTTTAATTGAACGTCTTAGTGGCAGTAACTTCTTTTTGTCTAGACTGGAAATTCAAGTTTTCATATGTTTTAAAAAAATTTAACATCTTTATTAAGATATAATTAACATCAAATAAAATGTCCATGTTTAATGATAAAACTTGATGTTATTGTTTATTATGTACCCATGAAACCATCACCCAAATCAAGATAGTAAACTTGTCAATCACTCCTAAAAGTTTCTTTGTACCTCTCTGCCTTGCATCCCTTCTTGTCTTGCACCCCTACTCCTTCTTTTTTCATCTGCCCAGCTAACCAATGATTTGCTTGTTTTTGTTTCTATATATTATGTTCCATAGAGTGAGTACTTTAAAAATCTGATTTATTTCACTCAACATAATTGTTTTGAGGTTCATCTATTCTTTTATGTCTATCAATATTTTATTTTTTCTATTGTTGATGACTATCAATTGCATGTATATATCACAATTTATTTTTCCATTCATCTCTGGATGAATATCTGGGTTATTTCCAGATACTGGCTATTGCAAATAAATGTACCATGAACATTCCTATAAAGCCCTTATGTTTACACATGTTTCCCTTTATTTATTTTGGATAAATAACTATGAATAGAATGGCTGAGTCACATGGTAGATGTATGTTTAACTTTTAAAAGCAACTACCAACTCGTCACCAAAGTGTTTTTAAGGTTTTATATACTCACCGTTAGGCAAGAGAATTACAATTCCTCCACATAACATACTTGCCAAGAGGATCTTTTTGGAATTTTAATTGAGATTGCATGAAATCTATAAATCAATTTGGGAAGAATTGATATCATAAAACTATTAAACTCTCTAGTCCCCAGACATGGTATAACTTTCCGTTTATTTAGGTCTTTTAAAATTTCTCCCAGCAATATTATGTACTTTTTAATATATAAGTCTCAGCACATAATTTGCCACGGCCCGCGCAGCCAGGAGGGCTCGGCCTGACAGGAAAGGGTGAGGAGATTTAAAAAAGACACAGAGACAGGAAAGCTGGAATCGGGATGTCCACTGTCCACGGATAGCAGAGCAATAGTGCAATCTTTATTTCACACACAGGTTTTATACAGTCTTAGAATAGTTATCTATACAAACAAGTATTAGCAGAACAAGCAAGTATTATTAGAACATTTTGTTTTGTGTATTGGCCAGTTTATATGTCTGTGACTGCATTAGTGTTATCTTGTACTTTCTGGGAAGATTGCCGAGGCGAGGCTTCCCATGGGAATGACCTTGCAGCTGCAAGGCCCTTGTCAGCTCACAGCCCGCTCCCCACGATAATTTATCAGATATATCCCTATTTCATATTTCTGATGCTATTCAATGCTGTTTTCTTTTAAAATCTTTGTTTCTTATCATTTCTATCATGTACAAATACAATTGTGGTTTTTTGCATCTTAGTCTTGTATCCTACAAACTTGCCAAACTCAATTATTTGTTTTAGTAACATTCTTGTATATACCATTAAATTCCTTAAATATTTCATCATATAATCTTCAAATAAAGACTGTCTTACTTCTTTCCAATCAGGATGTCTTTTTTTTTTCCTTATTGTACTGACTAGAAGCCTTCAGTACAATGTTGAATAGAAGTGATGAAAGCAGACGTGTTTGCCTGGTTCCTCATCTTAGGGAGAAAACATTCAGGCTTTCACCACTCAGTATGATGTTAACTATTGTTTTACTATAGATGACATTATCAGGCTGAGTAAATACTTTATTTGTAATTTTCTGAGTGATTTGATAAGGAATGGCTTTGGATTTTTTTTTTAATTTATATAATTTTTATTCATTTAATATGATAAATTAGATTGATTGATTTACAAATGTTAAACCAATCTAACATTTCTGATAAACCTCATTTAGTCATAATGTATTTTTTTATATACATTATATATTTGTTATATTCTTGAAGAGTTTATGTTAAATTTATATTTTTCTTCATTGAATGTTTGGTAGAATTTTTTAGTGACGTTATCTGGGAATGAAGTTGAGTTTATGAGGAGGGTTTATAATACAAAATTTAAAAGTTTATCTAGGAATACTAAATTTGTATATATTCTGTGCATAAAGAAAAAGGAAGTGGAAAAATGGAAGATTCTCTTCTAGCTGCAAAAAAAATGTTTAAAATATCATATATCACTCGACACATAAATTTCTGCCTTAGTTTGGGTTTAATTAATGAAATTCAAATTTCAATGGGAGTTTCTGTTCTGTTAAAGGCAATCTGAGCCTACATTGTTTAATACAGCCTGCCAATTTCATAACTATAATAAGAAATTATATTGTTGGGCATATTAATCATACGCATTGGCCTGACAAGTGTATATTTTCCCTGTAGGCAATTTACATGGGAAGCCAAGTTATAAGAATTTTCCTTCTGAGCAAAGAATAAGAACAGTTGGAAATAGAGGAGGGGTTTGAATGTTAAGTAGCATCAAAATGAGGGCCGGATTCTTTCATATGCAAAAAAAGTTTACTGGTACCAGGTAGTAGCAATATTCACATCAACATACACATATTTTTAGGCAGCTACTTTCCCCAGAGAAGTTATTTGACAGGCATGATTTATTTTTGTCTCATGTGGCTTTGCTTCTTGTATACTTTCACCTCCAAGTATACATATTTTGATTAACTCTGTCTTGCTTTAGATATATTGCTATAGAGAGATAGTAGGCAAGCTGTTTGGGATATAGGTCTTAATGTTACACTGTCTGGAGTCAGATAATCTAGAATTGTTGAGTCTTATTTTTGCTAGTTGTATAACCTTGAGCAGTTACTTAACTTGTCTAAGTTTTGGTTCCCTTATATATAAAATGGAAGTAGCAATACCTAGCTCTCCAGTTTGTAGCACAGTGCCTGGTATGTGTGTGTGTGTGTGTGTGTGTGTGTGTGTGTATCAATGTAACCAGCAATACTTATGTTAAATCAGATTTTAATCACCTGCTTTTTATTGGCCATAACTTGTGTTTCCATAATGTGACAGCATATCTTTTTTATGACTTGCAATGTACAATCTATATACTATATATTTCGGGGGGATGGGGGGATATTACAACCAGTGTTGAACATAGGAATTGGTAGTTTATATCAAATCAAGTTGGG